>NW_026776036.1:0-39719 GCF_027477595.1 Haemorhous mexicanus
TGGGTCGATTTTTGGGGATTTTTTGGGATTTTTTGTGGATTTTTTTGTGGATTTTTTTTCTGATTTTTGGGATTTTTTGTGGATTTTTTTTCTGATTTTTGGGGATTTTTTTTGGATTTTATAAAATTTTTTTCCTTATTTTTTGTGGATTTTTCTGATCTTTTGGGGATTTTTTTCTGATTTTTGGGAGGATTTGGGGGGATTTTTCTCTGATTTTTGGGTATTTTATTGGGATTTTTTTCTGATTTTATTGAGATTTTTGGGGATGTTTTGGGGAATTTTTTGGGGAATTTTGGGGGAATTTTTGGGGGGATTTTTTTGGGATTTTGGGGGATTTTTTTGGATTATTTTTGGGATTTTTGGGGCATTTTTGGGTCGATTTTTTGGTGTTTTTTGGGATTTTTTGTGGATTTTTTTGTGGATTTTTTTTCTGATTTTTTGGGATTTTTTGTGGATATTTTTCTGATTTTTGGGGAATTTTTTTTTTATTTTATAGAAATTTTTTCCTTATTTTTTGTGGATTTTTTCTGATTTTTTGGGGATTTTTTTCTGATTTTTGGGAGGATTTGGGGGGATTTTTTCTGATTTTTTTGGGTATTTTATTGGGATTTTTTTCTGATTTCATTGAGATTTTTGGGGATGTTTTGGGGAATTTTTTGGAGATTTTTTGGGAATTTTTTGGGGGATTTTTTGGGATTTTGGGGGATTTTTTGTGGATTATTTTGGTATTTTTGGGGAATTTTTGGAGGATTTTTTGGGGGATTTTTGGGGTTTTTTTGTGGATTATTTTTGGGATTATTTTGGGAATTTTTGGGTCGATTTTTTTGGTTTTTTTGGGATTTTTTTGTGGATTTTTGGGGGAGTTTTTGGGATTTTTTTTCTGATATTTTTGAGGGATTTTTTAAGGATTATTTTGGATTTTTTGGGGATTTTATTTTTATTTTTGGGGGGATTCCTTTTGGATTTTTTGGGCATTTCTTGGGGATTTTTGGGGGTTTTTTTGGGGATTTTTTATTTTAATTTTTGGGGATTTTTGTGGATTTCTGGGGGGATTTTTTTGGGGTGAATTTGGCTTTTTTGGGGGATTTTTGGAGGGATTTTTGGGGATTTTTCTTTCAATTTTGGGGATTTTTTTGGGGGGAATTTTTTCAATTTTATTTTTGGGATTCTGAAGGAATTTTTGGGGGATTTTTTTGAATTTTTTGGGAGATTTTGGGGGGTTTTTGGGATCTTTAAAAGAATTTTTTGGGATTTTTTGGGGGATATTTTTGCGATTTTTTGGGGATTTTTTAGGGGATTTTGGGGGGATTTTTTTTGGAATTTTTGGGATTTCTGGGATTTTTTGGGGGATTTTGGGGGAATTTTAATTTTAATTTTTTGGGATTTTGGGGGGATTTTTTTGGAATTTTTGGGGGATTTTTTTGGGTTTTTTTGTGGATTTTTTGGGGTTAATTTCGGGATTTTTTGGGGATTTTTGGGGGGATTTTGGAAGATTTTTCTTTCAATTTTGGGGATTTTTTGGGGGATTTTTTTGGGAAACCTTTTCAATTTTATTTTTGGGATTTTGAGGGAATTTTGGGGGGATGTTTTTGAATTTTTGGGGAATTTTTGGGGAGGATTTTGGGGGATTTTTGGGGTTTTTTTTGGGGGGATTTTTTTTTGAATTTTTGGGGATTTTGGGGTTTTTTGGGGGGATTTTTGGGGGATTTTGGGGGAATTTTTATTTTAATTTTTGGGGATTTTTGGGATTTTTTGGGGATTTTTTGGGAATTTTTTGGGATTTTTGGGGGATTTTTTTGGATTTTTTTGGAGTGAATTTTGGGATTTTTTGGGATTTTTGGCGGGATTTTTGTGGAATTTTTCTTTCAATTTTGGGGATTTTTTGGGGATTATTCTGGGATTTTTTGGAGGATTTTTTGGGGAATCTTTTCAATTGGATTTTTGGGACTTTGGGGGAATTTTTTGGGGATTTTTTTGAATTTTTGGGGGGGATTTTTGGGGGGATTTTGGGGATCTTTTTTGAATTTTTTGGGATTCTTGGGATTTTTTGGGGGGATTTTTTGGGAATTTTTATTTTAATTTTTGGGGACTTTGGGGATTTTTTTTTTTTTGGGTATTTTTGGGGATTTGGGGGGTTTTTCGTAGTTTTTTTGGGGTGAATTTTGGGATTTTTTTGGGATTTTTGAGGATTTTTGGGGATTTTTCTTTCAATTTTGGGGAATTTTTTGGGATTATTTTGGGATTTTTTGGATGATTTTTTTGGGGGGAATTTTCAATTCTATTTTTGGGATTTTGGGGGAATTTTTTGGGGAATTTTTTTACTTTTTGGGGGGATATTTTTGGGGATTTGGGATTATTTTGGGGGATTTTTTGGGGATTTTTTTGGATTTTAGGGGGGATTTTTTTTTTTAATTTTTGTGGATTCTTTGGGGATTCTTTGGGGATTTTTTTGAGATTTTTTTGTGGATTTTTTTTTTTTATTTTTGAGATTTTTTTGTGCAGTATTTTGGGATTATTTGTGGATATTTTTTTGGGATTTGTGGGGAATTTTTGGGGAATTTCCCCCTATCTATCGAAATTTTGGGCTCTAAGATTTCCTTTAATTTTTTGTAATCATTTCCCCCTAATTTTCCCCTTACTCCCAACAAAAAAATCCAGAAAAATTCAATTCCAGAACCTTTTATTGAGCAAAAAATGGGAATTTTTTCCCCCAAATTCCCAGGAAATCCAAATTTCCATCCGAAATTCCGATTTTCCCCAATTTGGCTGGCTCAGAAGAAGATTTTGCTCCAGGTAGGGGGTGAGGAAGGTCCCGGCGGGGTCCAGCCGCCGACTGGGCGCTGTTGGGCGGGATGGCGGGTTATCAGGAATTGCCGGAAGTGCAGCGGGGAGACGATCCGGTTTTGCACTGGGTTATCTGCACTGGGAAAATTTGGGGGGGGGGGCCGGGGGCCAGGGGGAAATCGGGGGGAAAATGGCCTTTTGCCCCCTCGCAAATTGGGTTTGTCCCCTTCATATTCCCAATTTCCCCTTTTTATTCCCGATTTTATTCCCATTGGCCCTGGGCCCTGGGTTTCCCATTAGAAACCAATGGGCCCAGTTCCTTTTATTTCCCATTTGGGCCTCTTTTGTCCATGGCAGAAAATCCCATTTTCCCTTTTCATTTTCCATTTTTCCCAATGTTCATCCCATTTTTCCCATTTTTATTCCCATTTTCCCATTTTCCATTTCCCCAATAAAAATCCCATTTTTCCCATTTTCATTATTCCCCTTTATTCCCATTTTCCCATTGGTCTCCCCTTTTAATCCCATTTTCCCTTTTTTTCCCATTTCCCCCCTTTTTTCCCATTAAAAATCCCTTTTTTCCCCTTTCTTACCCATGAAATCCCCTTTTTTCCCATTTATTCCAGATTTTTCCCATTCCCCCCTTTTCTTCCCATTAAAATGCCCATTTTCCATTATCCCATTTCTTATCCATTTCCCTTTCTTCCTTTCCCTTAAATTCCCATTTCCCCCACTTTTTTCCATTTTTTCCCATTTCCCCCTTATTCCCCATTAAAAATCCCATTTTCCTCATTCATTCCCATTTTATTCCCATTTTATTCCCATTTTCCCAATAAAAATCCCATTTTTCCCCATTTTATTCCCATTTTTTCACATTTCCCCCCTTTATTCCCATTAAAAATCCAATTTTCCCATTTTATTCCCATTGTTATTCCCATTTTTCCCCTTTTTCCATTCAAAAATCCCAATTTTCCCATTTTATTCCCATTTTTTCCTATTTTTTCTGTTCAAAAATCCCAATTTCCCATTTTATTCCCATTTTATTCCCATTTTATTCCCATTTTCCCCAATAAAAATCCCATTTTTCCCCATTTTATTCCCATTTTTTCACATTTCCCCCCTTTATTCCCATTAAAAATCCCAATTTTTCCCATATTATTCCCATTTTATTCCCTTTTTTCCCCATTTTTCCCCATTTCCCCCTTTATTCCCGTTAAAAATCCCAATTTTCCCATTTTTTTCCCATTTTTTTCCATTTTATTCCCATTTTATTCCCATTTTTCCCCATTTCCCCCCTTTATTCCCATTAAAAATCCCAATTTTCCCATTCTTTCCCATTTTATTCCCATTTTTTCCCATTTCCTCCCTTTATTCCCATTAAAAATCCCAATTTTCCCATTTTATTCCCATTTATTCCATTTTCCCAATAAAAATCCCATTTTTCCCCATTTTATTCTTATTTCCCCCTTTAATCTCATTAAAAATCCCAATTTTCCCATTTTTTTTCCCATTTTTCCCATTTTCCCCATTTCCCCCCTTTATTTCATTTAAAAATCCCAATTTCCCCCTTTTTTAGTCCCATTTCCCCCTTTTTACCCATTAAAAATCCCTTTTTATTCCCATCTTCCCCATTAAAAATCCCCCCTTTCCCCATTTATTCCAATTTTTTCCCATTTCCCCCCTTTTCTCCCATTAAAAATCCCAATTTTCCCATTTTATTCCCATTTTATTCCCACTCTTTTCCCCTTAAAAATCCCATTTTCCCCCATTTTCCCCCATTTTTTCCCATTTCCCCCCTTTATTCCCCATTAAAAATCCATTTTCCTCATTCATTCCCATTTTATTCCCATTTTATTCCCATTTTCCCATGAAAAATCCCCTTTTCCACATTTATCCCCATTTTCCCCATTTCCCCCCTTTTTTCCCATTTAAAAATCCCAATTTTTCCATTTTATTCCCATTTTCCCCCATTTTATCCCCATTTTCCCCCATTTTATCCCCATTATTCCCCATTTTTTTCCCCATTATATCCCAATTTTCCCCCCATTTTATCCCCATTTTATTCCCATTTTATTCCCATTTTATTCGAATTTTTTCCCCATTTTATCCCAAATTTTCCCCATTTTATTCCCATTTTATTCCCATTTTTCCTCTATTTTTCCCCTTTTATCTCTGTTCTTTTCCCCATTTATTCCTATTTTTTCTGATTTTCCCCCCATTTTATTCCCTTTTTTCTCCCCATTTTATTCCCATTTAATTTCCCCATTTTTCTCTATTTTTCCCCATTTTTCCCTGTTTTTTTCCCCATTTATTCCAAATTTTTTTCTGTTTTTTTCCCCATTTTATCCCAATTTTTCCCCATTTTATTCCCATTTTATTCCCATTTTATCCCCATATTTTATTCCCATTTTATCCCCATTTTATCCCCATTTTTCCCCATTTTTCCCCATTTTATCCCCATTTTACTCCAAATTTTTCCCCATTTTTCCCCATTTCCCCCATTTTATCCCCATTTTCCCCCCATTTTATCCCATTTTATCCCCATTTTCCCCCCATTTTTTCCCCAATTTTTGGTACCAATCCCAATTTTTCCCGGGAAAATTCCCAATTTTCCAGGATAAATCCCCAATTTTGATTCTAAATTCCCATTTTCCCATGAAAAATTCCCAATTTCCATGAAAAATTCCCATTTTTTCCCATTTTCCCCATTTTCTTCCCATTTCCCCTCTTCTTTCCCATTAAAAATCCCAATTTCCCCCTTTTTATTCCCATTTTATTCTGATTTTATTCCCATTTATTCCCATTCTCACCTTTTTCCCATTAAAAATCCCTTTTTATTCCCATTTTTCCCTTATAAAAATCTCAGTTTTCCCCATTTTATTCTCATTTTCCCCATTTTTTCCCATTAAAAAATCCCTTTTCCCCATTTTTCCCAGTTTTCCCAATTTTTTCCCATTTCCCCCTTTTTTTTCCCCATTAAAATCCCAATTTTTCCCATTTTATTCCCATTTTATTCCCATTGTTTCCAATTTTTCCCATTCCCCCCTTTATTTCCATTTAAAAATCCCAATTTTCCCATTTTTATTCCCATTTTTCCCATTTTCCACATTTCCCTCCTTTTGTCCATTTAAAAATCCCAATTTCCCCATTTTATTCCCATTTTATTCCCATTTTCCCCATTAAAATCCCAGTTTCCCCCTTTTTATTCCCCTTTTTATTCTCATTTTATTCCCATTTTTATTCCCAATTTCTCCCATTTTATTCCCGTTTTATTCCCATTTTTCCCATTTCCCCCCTTTTTTCCCCTTAAAATTCCCATTTTTTCCCCATTTTATTCCCATTTTATTCCATTTTTATTCCCATTTTTCCCCATTAAAAATCCCATTTTTCCCCATTTTATTCCCATTTTTATTCCCATTTTCCCCATTAAAAATCCCAACTTTCCCTTTTTATTCCCATTTTATTCCCATTTTTATTCCCATTTTCCCCATTAAAAATCCCAATTTTCCCCATTTTATTCTCATTTTATTCCCATTTTTTCCCCATTTTTTCCCCATTTTTTCCCATTTTCCTGGGAAAAATTCCATTTTTTCCCATTCCAATCCCCAACTCTGACTCTAAATTCCCATTTCCCATAAAAAATCCCCAAATTTCCGGGATCAATCCCCAAACTCTCATTTCAAACCCCCCTTTTTCCAGCAGAAATTCCCATTTTTCCCCATTTTATTCCCATTTTCCTGGGAAAAATTCCCTTTATTCCACAAAAAATCTCCAATTTTTTTGTACCAATCCCCATTTTCCCAGGAAAATTCCCATTTTTCCAGTTCACATCCCCAACTCTGACTGGAATTTCCCATTTTTCCCCATTTTCCCCCATTTTTTCCCCATTTTATTCCCATTTTATTCCCATTTTCCTTGGAAAAATTCCCTTTTTTCCACAAAAAATCCCCAATTTTTTTGTACCAATCCCCATTTTCCCAGGAAAATTCCCATTTTTCCAGTTCACATCCCCAACTCTGACTGGAATTTCCCAATAAAATTCCCATTTTTCCCCCATTTTATTCCCATTTTCCCATGAAAAATTCCCTTTTTTCCACAAAAAATCCCCAATTTTTTTGTACCAATCCCCATTTTCCCGGGAAATTTCCCATTTTTCCGGTCACATCCCCAACTCTGACTGGAATTTCCCATTTGTTCCCATTTTTCCCATTTTTTTCCCATTTTTTCCCCATTTTTTTCCATTTTTTCCCATTTTTCCCCATTTTATTCCCATTTCCCGGGAAAAATTCCCATTTTTCCACAAAAAATCCCCAATTTTTTTGTACCAATCCCCATTTTCCCCGGGAAAATTCCCATTTTTCCAGTTCACATCCCCAACTCTGACTGAAATTTCCCATTTTTTCCCATTTTTCCCATTTTTTTTCCCATTTTTTCCCCATTTTATTCCCATTTTCCCGGGAAAATTCCCATTTTTCCAGTTCACATCCCCAACTCTGACTGGAATTTCCCTTTTTTTCCCATTTTTTTCCATTTTTTCCCCATTTTATCCCCATTTTCCCATGAAAAATTCCCTTTTTTCCACAAAAAATCCCCATTTTTTTTGTACCAATCCCCATTTTCCCCGGGAAAATTCCCATTTTTCCAGTTCACATCCCCAACTCTGACTGGAATTTCCCATTTGTTCCCATTTTCCCCATTTTTTTCCCATTTTTTCCCCATTTCCCCCCATTTTTCCCCATTTTTTTCCATTTTTTCCCCATTTTATTCCCATTTTTATTCCCATTTTCCCCATTAAAAATCCCAATTTTCCCCTTTTTATTCCCATTTTATTCCCATTTTTCCCCATTTCCCCCCTTTTTTCCCCTTAAAAATTCCCATTTTTCCCCATTTTATTCCCATTTTCCTGGGAAAAATTCCTTTTTTCCACAAAAAATCCCCAATTTTTTTGTACCGATCCCCATTTCCCCAGGAAAATTCCCATTTTTCCAGTTCACATCCCCAACTCTGACTGGAATTTCCCATTTGTTCCCATTTTTTCCCCACTTTTCCCCATTTTTTCCCATTTTCCCCTGTTTTTCCCGCCCGTGGCGGGGTTACCTTGGCCCAGTGGGGTCTCCCGCCGTGCCGGCGCATGATCCCCTCGTAGAGCAGCCAATAGCGGCCCCGCGGCGCCTCCCGCCCGTACGGCCTGGCCCAGACAGGGATCCACCGTGGGAATCAGGGATCCGCCCCGGGATCCACCCCCGGGATCCACCCCCGGGATCCACCCCCACCACCCCCAGGATCAGCCAATAGCGGCCCCGCGGCGCCTCCCTCCCGTACGGCCTGGCCCAGACAGGGATCCACCGCGGGAATCAGGGATCCGCTCGGGGATCCACCCCCGGGATCCATCCCCGGGATCCACCCCCCCAGGATCAGCCAATAGCGGCCCCGCGGCGCCTCCCGCCCGTACGGCCTGGCCCAGACAGGGATCCACCGCGGGAATCAGGGATCCGCTCCGGGATCCACCCCGGGATCCACCCCCGGGATCCACACACCCCCCCCCCCCCCAGGATCAGCCAATAGCGGCCCTGCGGCGCCTCCCGCCCGTACGGCCTGGCCCAGACAGGGATCCACCGCAGGAATCAGGGATCCGCCCCGGGATCCACCCCCGGGATCCACCCGCACCCCCCCCAGGATCAGCCAATAGCGGCCCCGCGGCGCCTCCCGCCCGTACGGCCTGGCCCAGACAGGGATCCACCGCGGGAATCAGGGATCCGCCCCGGGATCCACCCCCGGGATCCACCCGCACCCCCCCCAGGATCAGCCAATAGCGGCCCCGCGGCGCCTCCCGCCCGTACGGCCTGGCCCAGACAGGGATCCACCGCGGGAATCAGGGATCCGCCCCGGGATCCACCCCCGGGATCCACCCCTGGGATCCACCCCCACCCCCCCCAGGATCAGCCAATAGCGGCCCCGCGGCGCCTCCCGCCTGTACGGCCTGGCCCAGACAGGGATCTACCACTGGATTCAGGGATCCGCTCCGGGGGATCCACCCCCGGGATCCACCCCGGGATCCACCCCCGGGATCCACCCCGGGATCCACCCCCACCCCCCCCAGGATCAGCCAATAGCGGCCCCGCGGCGCCTCCCGCCCGTACGGCCTGGCCCAGACAGGGATCCACTGCGGGAATCAGGGATCCGCCCCGGGATCCACCCCCGGGATCCACCCCCGGGATCCACCCCCGGGATCCACCCCCACCCCCCCCCAGGATCAGCCAATAGCGGCCCGTACGGCCTGCCGGGGAGGGATCGGGAATCAGAGCGGGGATCCACCCCTGGGATCCACCCCGGGATCCAGCCCCGGGAATTTGGGATCCCGGGACTGGGAATCGGCTGGATCCACGGCCAGGATCCACCCCTGGGATCAACCACAGGGATTCGGGTTCCCAGGAGTGGCAGTCAGCCAGATCCAGCCCCGGGATCCACCCCTGGGATCCCCTCTGGGAATTCGGGGTCCTGGGAGCGGGAATCAGCCGGATCCACCCCTGGGATCCACCCCCCGTGAGATCAGCCAATAGCGGCCCCGCGGCACCTCCCGCCCCTACGGCCTGAGGGAGACACGGGGATCGGGAATGATCACATCGGGGATCCACTGCTGGGATCCAGCCTGGCATCCAGCCCCGGGAATTGGGGATCCCAGGATTGGGGACCTGCTGGATCCACCCGGGGAAATCCCCCACCCCACCCCGGGATCCACTCCGTGATTTCGGGATCAGAGGAGGGGGATCAGGAATCAGCCAGGATCCACTCCCGGGAGCTCTGCCAGGATCCACTCTGGGATCCACTCCTGGGATCCAGCCCCAGGAATTGGGGATCCCAGGGGTGGATCCCAGGGCCGGATCTGGCTGATTCCCACTCCTGGCTTCCCAAATTCCTGGGGTGGATCCTGGGAGCGGATCCCAGGGCTGGATCTATCTGATTCCCATTCCCGGGTTCCCAAATTCCCGGAGCAGATCCCAGGGCTGGGGCCTGGGGGCGGATCCAGGGGTGGATCCCGGGGCCGGATCCGTCTGATTCCCACTCCTGAGTTCTCAGATTCCCGGGTTGGATCCCGAGGGTGGGTCCGTCCAATTCCCACTCCCAAGTTTCCAGATTCCCGGGGAGGATCCCGAGGGTGGATCCTGGGATCTGAGACACCCCCCCCCCCCACCTGTACATGATGTAGCAGTGGATCCCAGAGTGGATTCCGGGGGTGGATCTGGGGGTGGATCCCCGGGCCGGATCCGTCTGATTCCCACTCCTGAGTTCTCAGATTCCTGGGAGTGGATCCCGAGGGTGGGTCCGTCCAATTCCCACTCCCAAGTTTCCAGATTCCCGGGGCGGATCCCGGGATCTGGGACACACCCCCTCCCACCGTACATGACGACGTTGATGTAGCAGTGGATCCCAGAGTGGATTCCAGGGGTGGATCTGGGGGTGGATCCCGGGGCCGGATCCGTCTGATTCCCACTCCTGAGTTCTCAGATTCCCGGGTTGGATCCCGAGGGTGGGTCTGTCCAATTCCCACTCCCAAGTTTCCAGATTCCCGGGGCGGATCCCGGGATCTGGGACACCCCCCCCCCCCCCCCACCGTACATGACGACGTTGATGTAGCAGTGGATCCCAGAGTGGATTCCAGGGGTGGATCCGGGGGTGGATCCTGGGGCCGGATCCGTCCAATTCCCGCTCCCGAGTTCCCAAATTCCTGCGAGTGGATCCCGGGGCCGGATCCGTCCAATTGCCACTCCCAGGTTCCCAGATTCCCGGGGCGGATCCCTCGGGTGGATCCCGGGATCTGGGACCCCCCACCTGTACATGATGACGTTGATGTAGCAGCTGTCGCGCCGGAAGCAGGGGCTCAGCGGGATCTCGTCGCGCCGGCAGAAGCGGATCTCCACCGGGAAGTGGGCGCCGATCCCGGGATCCCGATCCAGCGCCGCCTTCAGCTCCAGCAGCGCCGCCCGCGTGCTCCCGCTGATCCCGGGGCGGGGGGGAGAGAAAAAAAACCACCCCGGAATCGATCCCCGCCCCGGGAACGCTCCGGAATGTTCCGGAATGTTCCTCCCGTGGGGTTTGGAATGGGAGGGGTTTGGGATCCAGGACTGGGATCTGCAGGGATCTCCAGCCCCTGGAGTTCTGGGAATGTTCTGGAATGTTCTTCCCGTGGGATTGCACAGGGTTTGGGATCCGGGATTTGGGATCTGGAGGGATCTCCATGGAAAGATTCCCGGTGGGAATGGTGAACCCACTCCAGATCCCTTTTTCCATGGATTTGTTCCTCATCCAGGGAATTCTGGGATTGAAAAGATCCCAAAAATTGGATGGGACAAGGAATGGGTTTGGGATCCTGGAGCTGGGATCTGGAGGGATCCCGGTGCCCAGATTCCCAATGGGAATGGTGAACCCATGGCAGATCCCTCTTCCCATGGGTTTGGGATCTGCAGGGATCTCCCGCCCATGGAATTCTGGGAATGTTCTGGAATGTTCCTCCCGTGGGATCACACGGGGTTTGGAATCCAGGAGTTGGGATCTGGAGAGATCCCCATGCCCAGATTCCTGGTGGGAAATGTGAACCCCACGGCAGATCCCTCTCCCCACGGGTTTGGGATCTGCAGGGATCTCCAGCCCATGGAAATCCTGGAATGTTCTGGAATGTTCCTCCCATGGGATCACACAGGGTTTGGAATGGGGTGGGTTTGGGATCCCAGGGTTGGGATCTGCAGGGATCCCCAGGGAACTATTCCCGGTGGGAATGGTGACCCCATGGCAGATCCCTCTTCCCATGGGAATGTTCCTCATCCAGGGAATTCTGGGATTGAGAAGATCCCAGGAAAGGAACGGGATCCAGGAATTCCCATGGGGATGGTCCGATCCTGGACTGGGATCTGGGAATTCCCGTGGGAATGGACTGGGATCCGGGAATTCCCTTGGGATTGGCCCAATCCTGGACTGGGATCCGGGAATTCCCATGGGGATGGTCCGATCCTGGACTGGGATCCGGGAATTCCCTTGGGATTGGCCCAATCCTGGACTGGGATCCGGGAATTCCTTTGGGATTGGCCCAATCCTGGACTGGGATCTGGGAATTCCCTTGGGATTGGCCCAATCCTGGACTGGGATCCGGGAATTCCCACGGGAATGGACAGGGATTTGGGAATTCCCATGGAAAAGGAGCGGGATTTGGGAATTCCATGGGAATGGGCACAATCCTGGATTGGGATCTCAGAATTCCCACAGGAAAGAAGCAGGATTCGGGGATGGGCCCAGTCCTGGACTGGGATCAGGGAATTCCCATGGGAATGGACCAGGATTTGGGAATTACCTTGGGGATGGGCCAATCCTGGAGTGGGATTTGGAAATTCCCATGGAAAAGGACTGGGATTTGGGAATTCCCACGGAAATTCAGCAGGGATTCGGGAATTCCATGGGGATGGTCCAGTCCTGGACTGGGATCTGGGAATTTCCATGGGAATGGACTGAGATTTGGGAATTCCCACGGGAACGGAGCGGGAATTTGGGAATTCCATGGGGATGGGCCAGTCCTAGGCTGGGATTTGGGAATTCCCATGGAAAAGGACCAAGATCTGGGAATTTCCTTGGGAATGGCCCAATCCTGGACTGAAATCCAGGAATTTCCTTGGGGATGGACTGGGATCATGGAATTTCCTTGGGAAAGGACCGGGATTTGGGAGTCACTTGGGAATGGCCCAATCCTGGATTGGGATCTGGGAATTCCCATGAAAATGGACTGGGATCATGGAATTACTTGGGGATGGCTCAATCCTGGACTGGGATCAGGGAATTCCCTCGGGAATGAACTGGGAATTGGGATTTCCATGGAAAACGAGCGGGATTTGGGAATAACATGGGGATGGCCCAGTCCTGGACTGGGATCTGGGAATTCCCATGGGAATTCAGCAGGGATTCCATGGGGATGGCCCAGTCCTGGACTGGGATTTGGGGATTCCATGGGGATGGCCCAGTCCTGGAGTGGGATTTGGGGATTCCCCCGGGGATTTGGGGATTCCATGGGGATGGCCCAGCCCTGGACTGGGATTTGGGAATTCCCCCGGGGATTTGGGGATTCCATGAGGATGGCCCAGTCCTGGAGTGGGATTTGGGAATTCCCACGGGGATTTGGGGATTCCATGGGGATGGCCCAGTCCTGGACTGGGATTTGGGAATTCCCACGGGAATTCCCATGGGGATTTGGGAATTCCATGGGGATGGCCCAGCCCTGGACAGGGATTTGGGGATTCCCACGGGAATTCCCTGGGGATTTGGGGATTCCATGGGGATGGCTCAGCCCTGGCCTGGGATTTGGGAATTCCCATGGGGACATCCCAGTCCTGGACTGGGATTTGGGGATTCCCATGGGAATTCCCATGGGGATTTGGGGATTACATGGGGATGGCCCAGCCCTGGAGTGGGATTTGGGAATTCCCACGGGGATTTGGGGATTCCATGGGGATGGCCCAGCCCTGGACTGGGATTTGGGAATTCCCATGGGGATTTGGGGATTACATGGGGATGGCCCAGTCCTGGACGTGCTGGCGGAAGCGGCACTCGTAGTTGAGGACGCGGTGGCTGCGGTCGACGTTCTCCGAGCGGGAGCTGAAGAGGAGCCGGAAGAAGACGCGGTTGATCCAAACCACCAGGCTCGGAAAGAAGGAGCTGCCAGGAGGGGAAAAAACCGGGAATTCAGCCCCGGAACCGCTTCCCAAAAATCCACCGAGGGCAGGGAAAGATTCCGAGGTTTCCTTGGAGGCTCTCAGGAATCTGGGGAATTGGTTGGGAATTCCTTCCCAGATTGCATTGCTCCGGTTTTCCCAGGGAATTCTCAGCCTGGGTTTGGATCCAGCCCCATCCCGGCTCCTCCTTGAGAAGGGATTTTGGGAATTCCCTGGGAATTTGGGGCTGCACTTTTCTTTTCCATCCCCAAATTCCGTCAAAATCCCTCAGGATGGATCCTGGATCCCAGAATCCTGGACAGGATCCATGGATTTTCAATCCCATCCCGGTTCCTTTTCAGGAAGGAATTTTGGGAATTCCCTGGGAATTCGGGACTCCACTTCTCTTTCCCATCCCCAAATTCCATTAAAATCCCTCGGGATGGATCCTGGATCCCAGAATCCTGGACGGGATCCATGGATTTTCAATCCCATCCCATCCCATCCTGGTTCCTTTTCAGGAAGGAATTTTGGGAATTCCCTGGGAATTCGGGACTCCACTTCTCTTTTCCATCCCCAAATTCCATTAAAATCCCTCGGGATGGATCCTGGATCCCAGAATCCTGGAATTCTTTGGATGGGATCCATGGATTTTCAATCCCATCCCGGTTCCCCTCCAGGAAGGAATTTTGGGAATTCCCTGGGAATTTGGGACTCCACTTCTCTTTTCCATCTCCAAATTCCATCAAAATCCCTTGGGATGGATCCTGGATCCCAGAATCCTGGACAGGATCCATGGATTTTCAATCCCATCCCATCCCATCCTGGTTCTGCTCCAGGAAGGAATTTTGGGAATTCCCTGGGAATTCGGGACTCCACTTCTCTTTCCCATCCCCAAATTCCATCAAAATCCCTCAGAATGGATCCTGGATCCAGAATCCTGGAATTCTTTGGATGGGATCCATGGATTTTCAATCCCATCCCGGTTCCTTTTCAGGAAGGAATTTTGGGAATTCCCTGGGAATTCGGGACTCCACTTCTCTTTCCCATCCCCAAATTCCATCAAAATCCCTCGGGATGGATCCTGGATCCCAGAATCCTGGACGGGATCCATGGATTTTCAATCCCATCCCATCCCATCCTAGTTCTGCTCCAGGAAGGAATTTTGGGAATTCCCTGGGAATTCAGGACTCCACTTCTCTTTCCCATCCCCAGATTCCATCAAAATCCCTCGGGATGGATCCTGGATCCCAGAATCCTGGAATTCTTTGGATGGGATCCATGGATTTTCAATCCCATCCCGGTTCCCCTCCAGGAAGGAATTTTGGTAATTCCCTGGGAATTCGGGACTCCACTTCTCTTTCCCATCCCCAAATTCCATCAAAATCCCTCGGGATGGATCCTGGATCCCAGAATCCTGGACGGGATCCATGGATTTTCAATCCCATCCCATCCCATCCTAGTTCTGCTCCAGGAAGGAATTTTGGGAATTCCCTGGGAATTCAGGACTCCACTTCTCTTTCCCATCCCCAGATTCCATCAAAATCCCTCGGGATGGATCCTGGATCCAGAATCCTGGAATTCTTTGGATGGGATCCATGGATTTTCAATCCCATCCCGGTTCCTTTTCAGGAAGGAATTTTGGGAATTCCCTGGGAATTCGGGACTCCACTTCTCTTTCCCATCCCCAAATTCCATCAAAATCCCTCGGGATGGATCCTGGATCCCAGAATCCTGGACGGGATCCATGGATTTTCAATCCCATCCCATCCCATCCTGGTTCTGCTCCAGGAAGGAATTTTGGGAATTCCCTGGGAATTCAGGACTCCACTTCTCTTTCCCATCCCCAAATTCCGTCAAAATCCCTCGGGATGGATCCTGAATGTCCTGGATCTCAGAATCCCAGAAATCTTTGGATCCACGGACCTCCAATCCCATCCCATTCCAATCCCGACACCTCCCATGATCCCAAATCTTTCCAAGATTTCCTTGGACACTCCCAGGGATTCTCTGGGAATTCCAGCCCAGCCAGGAATTCCATCCCTATATTCCATTCTCCCCCTTTTTTTTTTTGGAGGGAATACGCTTGGATCCCTTGACAGAATTCCAAGATTTCCCAAAATCCGTCTTTTCCCTAAAATCCCTCATTTCCAAATCCTCTGGATCCTTTCAGATCCCGATTCTCGGGACATTCCCACACCCAAATCCATCCCCAAAAATTCTCCTCGGCTCCCACATTCCCAGCTCGGGACAAGGGTTGGAAATTTTTTTGGAATTTCAAATCCACGAAATTCCAGACACGCATCAAGGCTGGGAGAATCCTTGGATTCGGCTTTTCCAGCCCAAAAAATTCCATGAATCCATGAAATTTGTGCCTTGGGCAAATTCCTGGATTTGGTTTTCCAGCCCCAAAAAATTCCATGAATCCATGAAATTTGTGTCTTGGGAAAATTCCTGGATTTGGAATTTCCAGCCCCAAAAAATTTCATTAATCCAAGAAACTTGTGCCTTGGGAAAATTCCTGGATTTGGTTTTTCCAGCCGGAAAAAATTCCATGAATCCACAAAATTCAGGACATGGAAAAAAATCCCAGCTTTGGATTTTCCAGCCCCCCAAAATTCCATGAATCCACGAAATTCGGGGCTGGGAAAATTCCTGGATTTGTTTTTTCCAGCTGGAAAAAATTCCGGGATTTCTGTGGACACCAGAGGGCAGCGAAGCCGCAGGCGGGAATCCCATCCCTGGAAAAGCTGCAATTCCCAAAATTCCTCTTTTCCCGGGGATAGGAATGATCCCTAAAAAATCCCAAAAAAATCCCAGCACGGGGAGGAAATCGGGATAAAACCAGGCTTGGGAAATCCTGATCCCAACCCTGATCCCAATCCTGATCCTGGTCCCAGTCCCGATCCCAGTCCCAACCCTGATCCCAATCCTAATCCGGATAGCAACCCCCATCCCGATCCTGATCCTAATCCTGATCCCAATCCTGATCCCAGTCCTGATCCCAATCCCAACCCCGATCCCAACCCCAAATCCAATCCTGATCCAAATCCCAATTCCAATCCTGATCCCAATCCTGACCCCAATGATCCCAATCCCAATCCCAAACCTGATCCCAATCTCAACCCTGATCCCAACCCCAATCCCAACCCCATCCCAACCCCAATTCCAATCCTGATCCCAATCCTGACCCCAATGATCCCGATCCCAATCCTGATCCCAGTCCGGATCCCGATCCCAATCCCAATCCCAATCCCGATCCAAATCTCAATCCTCATCCCAATCCTAATCCTGATCCCGATATTGATCCCGATCCCATCTCAATACTGATCCCAGTCCCGATCCCAATCCCAATCCTGATCCCGATCCCAGTCTCAATACCAACGCTCCCGATCCTGGCCCCAATCCTAATCCCAATCCCGATCCTGATTCCAACCCCAATCCCCATGCCGATCCCATTCCCGATCCCAATCCTGATCCCAATCTTGATCTTTATCCCAATCCCGATGCCAATCCCAATCCCGATCCTGATCCCAGTCCTGATCCCGATCCTGATCCCATTCCCCAGCCCAACCCCAATCCCAATCCTGACCCAAATCCCAAAACCAAACCCCAATCCCAATCCCAATTGCAATGATCCCAATCCCCATCCCGATCCCAAACCTGATCCCAATCCCAAATCCCATCCCGATCCTGATCCCAATCCCAATCTTGATGGCAATCCCGATCTTGATCCTTATCCCAATCCCGATCTCAATCCCAATCCCAATCCCAAACCCCATCCTCATCCCAATCCCAAATCCCGATTTTGGTCCCAATCCTGATCCTGATCCTGATCCCAATCCCAATCCCAAACCTCGATCCCGATCCCAATTGCAATGATCCCAATCCCAATCCCAATCCCGATCCCGATCCCGATCCTGATCCCGATCCCAATCCCAAATCCCAATTTTGGTCCCAATCCTGATCCTGATCCTGATCCCATTCCCAATCCCAATCCCAAACCCCGTCCTGATCCCAATTGCAATGATCCCAATCCCAATCCCAGTCCCGATCCTGATCCCGATCCCAATCCCAAATCCCAATTTTGGTCCCAATCCTGATCCTGATCCTGATCCCATTCCCAATCCCAATCCCAAACCCCGTCCTGATCCCAATCCCAGTCCCAATCTCGATCCCAATCCCAACCCCAATCCCAACCCCAGTCCCAGTCCCAATCCCAATTCCAATCCCGATCCCAAACCCGATCCCGACCCCAAACCCGATCCCGCTGATCCCGTCCTTTTCCCAGGGTTCCATCACTTTCCAGGATAAACTGGTCAGGATTTGGGATTGGGAATTTGGGATTTGGGGTTCAGGAATTTGGGATTTTTGGAGTTTGGGGTTTGGAGTTTGGGAATTTGGGATTTGGGATTTGGGGTTTGGGGGATTTGACTTTTGAATTTTTGGGATTTTTGGGATTTGGGTGCTGAAATTTGGGATTTGGGGGATTTTTGGAGTTCAGGGATTTGGATGTTGAGGATTTTTGGGATTTTGGGAACTTTTGGGATTTGGGAGTTGGGATTCGGGATTTTTGGGATTTGGGATCTGGGGTTTGGAGGATTTGGGATTTTTGTGATTTTTCTGAATTTTCAGGATTTTGGGGATTTGGGACTTGGAATTTGTGGTTTGGACTTGGGGATTTTTGGGATTTTTTGGATTTGGGGTTTTGAGGATTTGGGAATTTTGGGGTTTTTCATTTTTTTAAATTTCCGGGATTTTTGGGATTTGGGAGCTGGAATTTGGGATTTGGGATTTTTGAGATTTGGAATTTGGAGTTTGAGGATTTTTGGGATTTTTGGAACTTTTGGGATGTTTGGGCGTTGGGATTTTTGAGATTTGGGATTTTTGGGATTTTTGGGATTTTTGGGATTTGGAATTTGGAGTTTGAGGATTTGGGATTTTTGTGATTTTTCTGAATTTTCAGGATTTTTGGGGATTTGGGACTTGGAATCTGGGGTTTGGACTTTGGGATTTTTGGGATTTGGGGGATTTTTGGGATTGTGGGGACTTTTGGGATTTGGGAGTTGGGATTTGGGATTTGAAAATTGGGATTTTTGGGATTTGGGGTATAGGGGACTTGGGATTTTTGAGATTTGGGATTTTTGGGATTTGGGATTTTGGGATTTGGAATTTGGGGTTTGGAGGATTCAGGATTTTTGTGATTTTTCTGAATTTTCAGGATTTTTGGGGATTTGGGGGATTTTTGGGATTTGGGATTTTAGGGTTTTTCCTACCTGATCCAGAGCAGGAATTCCAGGAGATGATATCCCACGGCGTAATCCCAAAACCAGCTGGAGGAGGAGCTGGGAGGCTGCAAATCCCACGGGAAAACCACGGAATTTCAGGAATTCCAGGAATTTCAGGAATACCAGGGATTTCAGGGATTGGGAAAAGTGGGAATGGAGGGGCAGGATCCACCTGGCAGAGGGGGGTTGGAGAATCCCGGGATCCCAAAATTCCAAATTTTCCGTGGTGGGGCAAAACCCAGAGCTCCCAAAAAATTCCCAGAGCCCGTTCCCAAAATCTTGGAATTCCAACCCAAAAATCTACCCCTGAAATTGCCAGATCTTGGGAATTCCTAGGATTTTTCAGGATCCGTTCCCAAAATCCCGGAATTCCCACCCAAAAATCCACTCCTGTCATTGCTGGGAGCTCAGAAATTCCCAGAATTTTTTGGGATCAATTTCCAAATTCCTGGAATTCCTCAAATCCTGGAATTCCTGCATAAAATCCACCCCTGGAATTGCCGGGATCTCAGGAATTCCCAGGAATTTTGGGGGATCCATTCCCAAAAATCCACCCCTGGCATTGCCGGGAGCTCAGAAATTCCCGGGATTTTTTGGGATCCATTCCCAAGCTCTCAGAATTCCTGGGAATTTTTCAGGATCCATTCCCAAAATCCTGGAATTCCCACCCAAAATCCACCCCTGGAATTGCCAAGAACATGGAAATTCCCAGGATTTTTTTGGATCCATTCCCAAAATCTTGGAATTCCCAAAATCTTGAAATTCCTGCATAAAATCCACACCTAGAATTGCTGGGAGCTCGGAAATTCCCAAGATTTTTTGGGATCCACTCCCAAAAATCCATCCCTGGATTTGCCGGGATCTTGGAAATTCCCATGATTTTTCGGGATCCATTCCCAAAGTCCTGGAATTCCCAGGAAGTTTTTGAGACCCATTCCTGAAATCCTGGAATTCCAGCCCAAAATCCACCCCTGGAATTGCCAGATCTCAGGAATTCCCAGGAATTTTTCGGGATCCATTTCCAAAATCCTGGAATTCCTCAAATCCTGGAATTCCTGCATAAAATCCACCCCTGGAATTGCCGGGATCTCAGGAATTCCCAGGAATTTTGGGGGATCCCTTCCCAGAAATCCACCCCTGGCATTGCCGGGAGCTCAGAAATTCCCGGGATTTTTTGGGATCCATTCCCCAAACTCCTGGAATTCCCAAAATCCTGGGATTCCCAAAATCTTGGAATTCCCACCCAAACTCCACTCCCTGGCATTGCTGGATCTTGGAAAATTCCTGGAATTTTTTCAGAATCCATTCCCCAAACTCCTGGAATTCCCACCCCAAATCCACCCCTGGCATTGCCGGGATGTCTGAAATTCCCCGGATTTTTCGGGATCCATTCCCAAGCTCTCAGAATTCCGGGGAATTTTTCGGGATCCATTCCCAAATCCTGGAACTCCCAAAATCCTGGAATTCCTGCATAAAATCCACACCTGGAATTGCCGGGATCTCCGAAATTCCTGGGATTTTTTCAGAATCCATTCCCAAACTCCTGAAATTCCCACCCCAAATCCACCCCTGGCATTGCCGGGATCTCGGAACTCCCAGGGATTTTTCGGGATCCATTCCCAAGCTCCCAGAATTCCCGGGAATTTTTCGGGATCCATTCCCCAAATCCTGGAATTCCCACCCAAACTCCACTCCCTGGCATTGCTGGATCTTGGAAAATTCCTGGAATTTTTTCCGATTCCATTCCCCAAATCCTGAAATTCCCACCCTAAATCCACCCCTGGCATTGCTGGGAGCTCAGAAATTCCCGGGATTTTTTGGGATCCAAGCTCCCGGAATTCCGGGGAATTTTTCGGGATCCATTCCCCAAATCCTGGAATTCCCACCCAAACTCCACTCCCTGGCATTGCCGGGAACTCGGAAATTCCTGGAATTTTTTCAGAATCCATTCCCAAACTCCTGAAATTCCCACCCCAAATCCACCCCTGGCATTGCCGGGAGCTCAGAAATTCCTGGGATTTTTCGGGATCCATTCCCAAGCTCCCGGAATTCCCGGGAATTTTTCGGGATCCATTCCCCAAATCCTGGAATTCCCACCCAAACTCCACTCCCTGGCATTGCCGGGAACTCGGAAATTCCTGGAATTTTTTCAGAATCCATTCCCAAACTCCTGAAATTCCAACCCCAAATCCACCCCGGCATTGCCGGGAGCTCAGAAATTCCCGGGATTTTTTGGGATCCCTTCCCAAGCTCCTGGAATTCCCGGGAATTTGTTGGGAATGCCTGCCTGCTCAGTGGGGTCCTGGTAGATGACGCGGACGTTCTCGGTGTGCGGGAACCAGAGGAAGCGGAAATATTGGGAATTCTGCAGGTGCTCCTCCAGCCCGTCCAGGACCTGGGAAATGGGGAAGGGCCAAAGTTATTCCTGGTTTTCCAGAGTGGGAATGTTGGGAATGATGGGGGATGGGGAGAGAGCCCGAAATTTGGGATCTGGTGGGAATTCGGGTTGGGATCCAGTGGGAATGGGGATCGAGTCCAACAGGAGATTGAACAGGAAAGATTCCCAGGAAAAATTCCCAGAAAAAATTCCAAGGGAAAATTCCCAGGAAAAATTCCAAGGGAAAATTCCCAGGAAATATTCCCAAGAAATTATTTCCAGGAAATATTCCCAGAAAATTATTCCCAGAAAATATTCCCCCCAAAAAAGATGCCCAGGAAATAATTCCCAGGAAAAATTCCCAATAAATATTCCCAGAAAATTATTCCCACAAAATATTTCCAGGAAATATTTCCAGGAAAAATTCCCACAAAATATTTCCAGGAAATTATTCCCAGGAAATATTCCCAGGAAAAATTCCCAGGAATTATTCCCCAGAAATTATTCCAAATAAATATTCCCAGGAAATTATTCCCAGAAAATATTCCCAAGAAATATTCCCATAAAATATTTCCAGGAAAAATTCCCAGGAAAAATTCCCAAGACATTATTCCAAAGAAATATTCCCATAAAATATTTCCAGGAAAAATTCCCAAGAAATTATTCCAAAGAAATATTCTCATAAAATATTTCCAGGAAAAATTCCAAGGGAAAATTCCCAGGAAATATTCCCAAGAAATTATTCCCAGGAAATTATTCCCAGAAAATTATTCCCAGAAAATATTCCCCCCAAAAAAAGACGCCCAGGAAATAATTCCCAGGAAAAATTCCCAATAAATATTCCAAGGAAATTATTCCCACAAAATATTTCCAGGAAATATTTCCAGGAAATATTCCCAGGAAAAAATTCCCCGAAATTATTCCCAAGAAATTATTCCCAGGAAATCATTCCCAGGAATTATTCCCCAGAAATTATTCCAAATAAATTTTCCCAGGAAATTATTCCCAGAAAATATTCCCAAGAAATATTCCCATAAAATATTTCCAGGAAAAATTCCAAGGAAAAATTCCCACAAAATTATTCCCAGAATTTATTCCCAGAAAATATTCCCAAGAAAAATTCCCATAAAATATTTCCAGGAAAAAATTCCAAGGGAAAATTCCCAGGAAATATTCCCAAGAAATTATTTCCAGGAAACTATTCCCATGAAATATTCCCAGGATTTATTTCCAGGAAATATTCCCGGGAAATCATTCCCAGGAAAAATTCCCAGAAAATATTCAGAAGAAATATTCCCAAGAATTAATTCCAGGATTTATTCCCAGAAAATATTCCCAGGAAATTATTCCCAATAAATATTCCTAATAAATATTTCCATGAAATTATTCCCAAGAAATTATTCCCAGGAAATTATTCCCAGGATTTATTCCCAGAAAATATTCCCAGGAATTATTCCCAAGAAAATATTCCCAAGAAATTATTCCCAGAAAATATTCCCAAAAAAAGATATGCAGAAAATATTTCCAGGAAATATTCCCAAGAAATTATTCCCAGGAAATATTCCCAAGAAATTATTCCCAAGAAATATTACCAAGAAATCTTTCCCAGGAAATCATTCCCAGAAAATATTCCCAGAAAATATTCCTAGGAAAATTCTTCCAGGAAAATAATCTTCAAAAAGATGCCCAGGAAATTATTCCCAGAATATATTCCCCCAAAAAAGATGCCCAGGAAATCATTCCCAGGAAAAATTCCCAATAAATATTCCCAGGAAATTATTCCCAGAAAATATTCCCAGGAAATTATTCCCAGGAAATATTCCCAATAAAGATGCCGAGGAAATCAATCCCAGGAAAATTTCCCATGAATTATTCCCAGGACATTTGGGAATTCCTGGGAATTCCCGACTCCATTTCTTTTTTCCATCCCCCAATTCCATAAAAATCCCTGGGGATGGAACCTGGATCCCAAAATCCCAAAATTCCTCCCCTGGGATTCCCAGACCTTCCATCCCACCCCACTCCAACCCCAAAATCCTGGAATTTTCCAACCTTTCCTGGGATTCTCTGGGAATTCCAGCCTGGCCAGGAATCCCCAAATCCTGTTTTCCAGGGAATTCCCGGGATCTTTTCCATTTTTCCTGGATCCTTTCCCAACCCTTTCCCTGGATCCCCTCCCACTTTTCCTGCCTCTCCCTGTGGATCCATTCCAACATTCCCAAACCCTTTCCCACTTTTCCCCCCTCTTCCAACCCCTTCCCCCCATCCATTCCCACATTTCCCATCCTCTCCCACATTCCCAAAATCCTTTCCCACATTTTCCTAAAGTCCTTTCCCACTTTTCCTCCATCCTCCAGGATTTCCCCTCCATCTTTTCCCCCATTCCCTGGATCCTCTCCCCCATTCCCTGGATCCTCTCCCCCATTCCCTGGATCCTCTCCCCCATTCCCAAATCCTCTCCCCCATTCCCTGGATCCTCTCCCCCATTCCCTGGATCCTCTCCCCCATTCCCGGATCCTCTCCCCCATTCCCTGGATCCTCTCCCCCATTCCCTGGATCCTCTCCCCGATTCCCAAACCCTCTCCCCCATTCCCTGGATCCTCTCCCCCATTCCCTGGATCCTTTCCCCCATTCCCAGCCCCTCTCCCCCATTCCCGGATCCTCTCCCCCATTCCCTGGATCCTCTCCCCCATTCCCAAAATCCTCTCCCCCATTCCCTGGATCCTCTCCCCCATTCCCAAACCCTCTCCCCCATTCCCTGGATCCTCTCTCCCATTCCCTGGATCCTCTCCCCCATTCCCAGGATCCTCTCCCCCATTCCCTGGATCCTCTCCCCCATTCCCAAACCCACTCCCCCATTCCCAAACCCTCTCCCCCATTCCCTGGATCCTCTCCCCCATTCCCTGGATCCTCTCCCCCATTCCCTGGATCCTCTCCCCCATTCCCTGGACCCTCTCCCACATTCCCTGGATCCTCTCCCCCATTCCCTGGACCCTCTCCCCCATTCCCTGGATCCTCTCCCCCATTCCCTGGACCCTCTCCCCCATTCCCTGGACCCTCTCCCCCATTCCCTGGATCCTCTCCCCCATTCCCAAAATCCTCTCCCCCATTCCCAAACCCTCTCCCCCATTCCCTGGATCCTCTCCCCCCATTCCCTGGATCCTCTCCCCCATTCCCTGGATCCTCTCCCCCAGTCCCTGGATCCTCTCCCCCATTCCCGGGATCCTCTCCCCCATTCCCTGGACCCTCTCCCACATTCCCTGGATCCTCTCCCCCATTCCCTGGACCCGCTCCCCCTTTCCCTGGATCCTCTCCCCCATTCCCTGGATCCTCTCCCCCATTCCCGGATCCTCTCCCCCATTCCCTGGATCCTCTCCCCCATTCCCTGGATCCTCTCCCCCATTCCCTGGATCCTCTCCCCCATTCCCTGGATCCTCTCCCCCATTCCCTGGATCCTCTCCCCCATTCCCAAACCCTTTCCCACTTTTCCCCCCTCCCCCAGCCCCTCCCCCCACCCCTCCCCACCTTTCCCACCCCCTCCCCCACTCCCCCCACCCCTCCCCCATTCCCTGCACCTCTCCCCCTCCCTCCCCTCCCCCACTCCCGGCGGGTCCGTTCCGGAATTTTCCCCAAGGGCAGCGCTCGCCATTCCCAGATTTCCCCGGGAGCCGGGAATTGACCTTGGCCGGGAGCAGCTTTTGATTCCCGGCTTTCCATCGGCGGCCGAGCCCGGCCGGAGCCTTTGAGGGATAATTCGGGATCGGCACCGGGATAAATCGGGATCGGGATCGGGGGGGGGGGAGGGAGCGGCCCCAGAGTCCTTGGGATGGATTCGCCTCCCCCGACCTCCCCCGGGACACTCTCAGGGAGCCGGGAAAATCCTCTGGGAATGCAGCCCCCGCCCGAATTCCTGCCCACATCCCGATTTTCTGGGAATTATCCCCATTCCCTGCCTGGGGCTGGATCCAGCCCCATCCCGACTCATCCTGGAGAAGGAATTTTGGGAATTCTCTGGGAATTTGGGACTCTGCTTCCCTTCTCCATCCCAAATCCCATAAGAATCCCTCGGGATGGATCCTGAGTGTCCTCATTCCCAGAATCCCGGAATGGTTTGGGATGGGACCCACGGATTCCTGGGATTTTCCAGCCTTTCCTGGGATGCTCTCAGGGATCCAGGGAAATCCTCTGGGAATGCAGCCCCCACGGGAATTCCTGCCCACATCCCGATTTTCTGGGAATTATCCCCATTCCCTGCCTGGGGCTAGATCCAGCCCCATCCTGATTCATCCTTGGGATGGAATTTTGGGAAATCGCGACTCCATTTCCCTTTTCCATCCCAGAATTCCATAAAAACTCCCTCGGGATGGATCCTGAGTGTCCTGGATCCCAGAATCCCGGAATGGTTTGGGATGGGACCCATGGATTCCTGGGATTTTCCAGCCTTTCCTTGGATCCTCTCAGGGAGCCAGGGAAATCCTCTGGGAATTGCAGTCTGGCCCAGAATTCCTGCCCAAATCCCATTTACCTGGGAATTATCCCCATTCCCTGCCTGGCTTTGGATCCAGCCCCATCCAGATTCCTCTCTGGGAAGGAATTTTGGGAATTCCCTGGGAATTGGGGACCCCTGACAGGGTCTCCCTTCCCTTCCCCATCCCAGAATTCCATAAAGATCCCACAGGATGGATCCTGAGTGTGCTGGATCCCAGAATCCCGGAATGGTTTGGGATGGGATCCATGGAGCTTCAATCCCATCCCTTTCCCACCGCATGATCCAAGATTGCTCCAGCCTTTCCTTGGGCACTCCCAGGGATCCAGAAAAATCCAATAACCAATAACCCATAACCAATAACCGATAATCAATAACCGACATCGGCGCGCTCCCAAAATTCCTTCTCCAGGAGGAATCGGGATGGGGCTGGATCCAGCCCCAGGCAGGGAATGGGGATAATTCCCAGAAAATCGGGATTTGGGCAGGAATTCTGGGCCGGGCTGCATTCCCAGAGGATTTCCCTGGATCCCTGAGAGGATCCAAGGAAAGGCTGGAAAATCCCAGGAATCCATGGGTCCCATCCCAAACCATTCCGGGATTTTGGAATTAAGGACACTCAGGATCCATCCCGAGGGGGTTTTTATGGAATTTGGGGATGGAAAAGAGAAATGTAGTCGGAAATTCCCAAAATTCCATCCCAAGGATGAATCAGGATGGGGCTGGATCCAGCCCCAGGCAGGGAATGGGGATAATTCCCAGAAAAGTGGGATGTGGGCAGGAATTCGGGCGGGGGCTGCATTCCCAGAGGATTTTCCCGGCTCCCTGAGAGTGTCCCGGGGGAGGTCGGGGGAGGCGAGTCCATCCCAAGGACTCCGGGGCCGCTCCCTCCCCTCCCCCCGATCCCGATCCCGATTTATCCCGGTGCCGATCCCGAATTATCCCTCAAAGGCTCCGGCCGGGCTCGGCCGCCGATGGAAAGCCGGGAATCAAAAGCTGCTCCCGGCCAAGGTCAATTCCCGGCTCCCGGGGAAATCTGGGAATGGCGAGCGCTGCCCTTGGGGAAAATTCCGGAATGGATCGGCCGGGAATGGGGGAGGGGAGGGAGGGGGAGAGGAGCAGGGAATGGGGGAGGGGATGCGGGGAGTGGGGGAGGGGTGGGAAAGGTGGGGAGGGGTGGGGGGAGGGGCTGGGGGAGGGGGGAAAGTGGGAAAGGGGTTGGGAATGGGGGAGAGGGTTTGGGAAAGGGGGAGAGGATCCAGGGAATGGGGGAGAGGGTTTGGGAATGGGGGAGAGGATCCAGGGAATGGGGGAGAGGATTTTGGGAATGGGGGAGAGGATCCAGGGAATGGGGGAGAGGATGGAGGGAATGGGGGAGAGGGTCCAGGGAATGGGGGAGAGGGTTTGGGAATGGGGGAGAGGAACCAGGGAATGGGGGAGAGGATCCAGGGAATGGGGGAGAGGATCCAGGGAATGGGGGAGAGGATCCAGGGACTGGGGGAGAGGATCCAGGGAATGGGGGAGAGGATCCAGGGAATGGGGGAGAGGGTTTGGGAATGGGGGAGAGGATCCAGGGAATGGGGGAAAGGATGGAGGGAAAGGGTTGGAACCTGCAGGAAAATGTGGGAAGGGATTTAGGGAATGTGGGAAAGGAATTCGGGAATGTGGGAGAGGATGGAAAATGTGGGAATGGATGGAGGGGAAGGGTTGGGAGAGGTGGGAAAAGTGGGAAAGGGTTTGGGAATGTGGGAGAAGATCCAGGGAATGGGGGAGAGGATGGGGGGAAATCTTGGAGGATGGAGGAAAAGTGGGAAAGGAATTTGGGAATGTGGGAGAGGATGGAAAATGTGGGAAAGGATGGGGAAAGTTGGGAATGGATGGAGGGAACGGGGTTGGGAAATGCAGGAAAAGTGGGAAAGGGGTTTGGGAATGTGGGAAAGGATTTTGGGAATGTGGAACAGGATAGGGGGAAAATCCTGGAGGATGGAGGGAAAAGTGGGAAAGGAATTTGGGAAAAGGTGGGAAAGGAATTCGGGAAGGTTGGGAAGGATGGGAAATGTGGGAATGGATGGAGGGAAGGGATTGGGAGAGGTGGGAAAAGTGGGAAAGAATTTTGGGAATGTGGGAGAAGATCGAGGGAATGGGGGAGAGGATGGGGGGAAATCTTGGAGGATGGAGGGAAAGTGGGAAAGGAATTTGGGAATGTGGGAAAGGATGGGAAAAGTTGGGAATGGATGGAGGGAACAGGGCTGGGAAATGCAGGAAAAGTGGGAAAGGGGTTTGGGAATGTGGGAAAGGATCCAGGGAATGTGGGAAAGGATGGGGGAAAATCCTGGAGGATGGAGGAAAAATGGGAAAGGAATTTGGGAAAAGGTGGGAAAGGAATTCGGGAAGGTTGGGAAGGATGGGAAATGTGGGAATGGATGGAGGGAAAGGGTTGGGAGAGAAGGGAAAAGCGGGAAAGGATTTGGGAATGTGGGAAAAGATCCAGGACATTCTGAGAGTTTCTCTCCATTCCTGAGCAAATTCTGGAGGAAATTCTGGGAATTTTCCTGCATTCCCAAGGAAATTCCAGGATTTTTTTCCCCTCATTCCCAATAAAATTCTGAGTGGGAATTCCCAGAGGTTTTTCCCTCCATCCTGAGGAAATTCCCAGCCAGAATTCCAGGAATTCTTTCTCTCTTGCCCAAGGAAATTCCGAGTGGGAATTCCTAGATTTTTTTTTTCCCCATTCCCAAGGAAATTCCAAGATTTTTTTTCCTGATTCCCTAGAAAATTCCAGGAATTTTTCCCTCATTCCTGAAGAAATTCTGAATTGAAATTCCAGGAATTTTTTCCTCATTCCTGAGCAAATTCTGACTTGAAATTCCGGAATTTTTTATCGAATTCCCGAGGAAATTCCAGGAATTTTTCTCTCATTCCTGAAGAAATTCTGAGCTGAAATTCCAGGAATTTTTAATCGAATTCCCGAGGAAATTCCAGGATTTTTTTTCCTGATTCCCTATAAAATTCGAGGAATTTTTCCCTCATTCCTGAAGAAATTCTGACTTGAAATTCCAGGAATTTTTTCCTCATTCCTGAGCAAATTCTGACTTGAAATTCCAGGAATTTTTTATCGAATTCTCGAGGAAATTCCAAGAATTTTTTTTTCCTGATTCCCGAGAAAATTCCAGGAATATTTTGCTCATTCCTGAAGAAATTCTGAGCTGAAATTCCAGGAATATTTTGCTCATTCCTGAGCAAATTCTGACTTGAAATTCCGGAATTTTTAATCGAATTCCCGAGGAAATTCCAGGAATTTTTTTTTCCTGATTCCAGAGAAAATTCGAGGAATTTTTCTCTCATTCCTGAAGAAATTCTGAGTTGAAATTCCAGGAATTTTTTCCTCATTCCTGAGCAAATTCTGACTTGAAATTCCGGATTTTTTTATCGAATTCTCGAGGAAATTCCAAGAATTTTTTTTTCCTGATTCCCGAGAAAATTCCAGGAATTTTTCTCTCATTCCTGAAGAAATTCTGAGCTGAAATTCCAGGAATATTTTGCTCATTCTCGAGCAAATTCTGACTTGAAATTCCGGAATTTTTTATCGAATTCCTGAGGAAATTCCAAGAATTTTTTTTTCCTGATTCCCGAGAAAATTCCAGGAATTTTTTTCCTCATTCCTGAAGAAATTCTGAGTTGAAATTCCAGGAATTTTTCCCTCATTCCTGAGCAAATTCTGACTTGAAATTCTGGAATTTTTTATCGAATTCCCGAGAAAATTCCAGGAATTTTTCTTTTCCTGATTCCCGAGAAAATTCCAGGAATTTTTTTCCTCATTCCTGAAGATATTCTGAGCTGAAATTCCAGGAATATTTTGCTCATTCTCGAGCAAATTCTGACTTGAAATTCCGGAATTTTTTATCGAATTCCCGAGGAAATTCCGGCATTTTTTCCCGCCGTTCCCAGGGAAATTTCGGGAATGTTGGGAATGTTGGGAATGCTGGGAATTCCCTACCTGGGTGAGGGTGGAGGGGAAGGCGACCTCGCGCAGGCGGAACTGGGGCACGCACTGGAAGGTGACGTCCAGGACCACCCCGAGTGCCCCCAGGTGCAGCCGGGCCGCCCCGAACAGCTCGGCGTTCACCGCCCCGGAACATTCCAGAACCTCCCCCGAGGCCAGCAGCAGCGACAGCGCCACCACCTGGGGACAGGAATTTTTTGGGGATTTTTTTGGGGATTTTTTTTGGGATTTTTTTGAATTTTTTTTTTGAATTTTTTGGGATTTTTTTGGGATTTTTTTGAAATTTATTTGGAATTTTTGGGGGATTTTTGGGGAATATTTCGGAATTTTTGGGGGATCTGTTTAAAATTTTGGGGGAATTTTTTTGGAAATTTTTAAAATTTTTTTCCGGATTTTTAAAATGTTTTTTATATTTTTAAAATTTTTTTTGTGATTTTTAGTTTTTTTTTTTAATTTTGGGGAGTTTTTAGGGGATTTTTGGGATTATTTTTTTGGATTTTTTAAGGAATTTTTAGTAATTTTTGGGGGGTTTTTTAAAAAATTTAAAAAAATTTTTTGGATTTATTTTTGGAATTTTTTTTGTAATTTTTTTATGATTTTTTAAAAATATTTTTGGGTATTTTTGGAAATTTTTTTGTGATTTTTAAATTTTTTTTTAATTTTGGGGGGTTTTTAAAGGGATTTTTTTTAATTTTTGGAAATTTTTTTATTTTTCTGAATTTATTATTTTTAAAATTTTTTGGTGATTCTAAAATTTTTTTTCTGGAAATTTTTTTGGGATTTTTAGGGGATTTTAAAGATTTTTTTTTAAATTAAAAGAAAATTAAAATATTATAGATTTTTTAATTATAAATTTTTTTTCTTTTTAAAATTTTTTTGTAGTTTTTATAATTTTAAAAAAAATTATAGGGGGATTATTTTTTTAATTTTTATTTTTTTTAAATTTTTTTTATTTTTTAAAAATTTCTTTTGAAATTTTTTTGGAATTTTTTTGAATTTTAAAAAAAATTTTAGACTTTTAAAAAATTTTTGTAATTTTTTTCTATTTTTTTAGGGACTGGGAGGAGATTTTTTTTAGGGATTTTTAAAAAAGAAAAAAATTCAATTTTTTGGAATTTTTTTTTAGATTTTTTTTAGATTTTTTGGTTGTTTTTTTTTTTTTTTTTTTTTTTGGGGAAGCCTTTTTTTTGTCTTCCATTATTTTTAGTTTTTTTTTTTTTTTTAATTTTTGGTGGGATTTAAATTTTTTTTTTTTTTTAAATTTTTAAAATTCTTTGGAGATTTTTAAAAATTTTGAACCCCAGCACTCCCAAAGAAACCCAGCCCCAAAATTCCCGGCGTTTCGGTCTGGGATCCCACCTGGGTGGGCAGGATCCCGTGCTGGATCCCGGTGTTGTGGGTCCCGGTGCCGATGACCCCGGCCGCCGTCACCTCGGACACGGCTCCCAGACTGGGGCGGGAACAGCTCGGGTGAGGATTCCCAACCTCGGAGCCCGCCCGGATCCGCTCCTGATCCCACCTGGATCCATTCCTGGATCCTGATCCCACCTGGATCCATTCCTGGATCCTGACCCCACCTGGATCCATTCCTGCTTCCGTTCCTGATCACACCTGGATCCACTCCCATTCCCATTCCCATTCCCATTCCCATTCCCATCCCCATTCCCAATCCCAATCCCAATCCCAATCCCAATCCCAATCCCATTATCCCATTCCCATTCCCAATCCCAATCCCAGTCCCAATCCCAATCCCATTCCCATTATCCCATTCCCATTCCCACTCCCATTCCATTCCCATCCCATTCCCAATCCCATTATCCCAATCCCATAAATCCCATTCTCCCATTATCCCACTATCCCACTATCCCATAAATCCCATTATCCCATCATCCCTTATCCCATTATCCCATTATCCCAATCCCAATCCCATTCCATTCCCATCCCATTCCCAATATCCCAATCCCAATCTTATTCCCATTCCCAACATCCCAACATCCCATTATCCCAATCCCATAAATCCCATTCTCCCATTATCCCACTATCCCATTATCCCATAAATCCCATTATCCCATCATCCCTTATCCCATTATCCCATTCCCAATCCCAATCCCATTCCCCATCCCACTCCCATTCCCACTCCCATTCCCGATTCTGATCCCGATCCCATCCCAATCCCATCTGCATCTCATTCCCAATCCTGTTCCCAAACCCAACCCCATTCCCATCCTGATCCTGAACCCATTCCCATTCCCATTCCCATCCTAATCCCATTCCCATTCCCACCCCCACTCCCATTCCCAATCCTAATCCCATTCCCAATCCCATTCCATTCCCAATCCCATTATCACAATCCCATTCCCAATCCCGTTATCCCATTATCCCATTATCCCACTCCCATTCCCATGATCCCACTATCCCATTATCCCATTATCCCATTCTCCCGTCATCCTCCCGTTATCCCATAACACCATGATCCCATGATCCCACGATCCCACTATCCCATAAATCCCATTACCCCATTATCCCAATCCCATTATTCCCATTATCCCATTATTCCATTATCCCATTATCCCATTATTCCATTATCCCATTATCCCATCCCATTCCCATCCCAATCCCATTCCCACTCCTAATCCCATTATCCCATCCCATCTCATCCCATTCCCATCCCCATCCCCATCCCCATTTCCATCCCAATCCCAGTCCCATTCCACTTCCCATCCCGATTCCCATTCCCATTCCCATCCCCATTCCCAATCTCATCTCATTCCCAATCCCATTCCATTCCCAACTCCAATCCCATCCCCACCCCCATCCCCACCCCCATACCCAATCCCAATCCCAATCCCTATCCCATCCCATCCCATTCCCATTCCCAATCCCATTAAACCATTATCCCATTATCCCAATCCCATTCTCCCATTCTCCCATGATCCCATTATCCCATATCCCATTATTATCCTATACTCCCATCATCCCATGATCCCATTATCCCATCCCATCATCCCAATCCCATTCTCCCATTATTATCCCATTATCATCCCATTATCTCATTCCCAATCCCAATCCCATGATCCCATGATCCCACTCCCATTATCCCATTCCCAATCCCATGATCCCATTATCCCGTGATCCCCTTATCCCATTATCCCAATCCCAAAATCCCAATCCCATTATCCCATTCTCCCATTATCCCATCATCCCATTATTATCCCATTACCCCATCCCATTATCCCTCTATCCCACTATCCCATTCCCATTCCCAATCCCATTATTGTCCCACTATCCCATCATCCCAATCCCATTCTCCCATTCCCATCCCATTCCCACTATCCCATTATCCCAATACCATTCTCCCATTCCCATTCCCATTTCCATCCCCATTCCCAATCCCATCCCCATTCCCAATCCCATTCCCATTCCCAATCCCAATCCCATTCCCATTATCCCATTCCCATTATCCCATTATCCCATTCCCATTATCCCATTATCCCATTCCCATTATCCCATTATCCCACTATCCCATTATCCCATTCCCATTATCCGAATCCCATTATCTCACTATCCCATTATCCCAATCCCATTCCCAATCCCAGTCCCACTATCCCATTATCCCACTATCCCATTATCCCAATCCCATTCCCATTATCCCATTCCCATTATCCCAATCCCATTATCCCACTATCCCATTCTCCCAATCCCATTCTCCCATTATTCTCCCAATCCCAATCCCAATCCCATCCCATTCCCATTCCCAATCCCATCCCATTCCCATTCCCAATCCCATTCCCAATCCCAATCCCATTCCCATTGGCATTCCCACTATCCCATTATCCCAATCCCATTATCCCATTCCCAATCCCATTCCCATCCCATTCCCATTATCCCAATCCCATTATCCCACTAACCCACTATCCCATTATCCCATTATCCCCATCCCATTATCCCACTATCCCATTATCCCATTATCCCATTCTCCCATTATTATGCCAATCCCATTCCCATTCCCATTCCCATTCCCAATCCCACTATCCCATTATCCCATTATCCCAATCCCATTATCCCACTATCCCACTATCCCACTATCCCATTATCCCATTATCCCAATCCCATTATCCCACTATCCCATTCTCCCAATCCCATTCTCCCATTATTATCCCAATCCCAATCCTAATCCCATTCCATTCCCATTCCCAATCCCATTCCCATTCCCATTGGCATTCCCATTATCCCATTATCCCAATCCCATTATCCCATTATCCCAGTCCCAATCCCATTCCCATCCCATTCCCATTATCCCAATCCCATTATACCACTATCCCATTATCCCATTATCCCAATCCCAACCCCATTATCCCACTATCCCATTATCCCATTATCCCAAAATCCCATTATTGCACTATCCCATTATCCCATTATCCCAAAATCCCATTATCGCACTATCCTATTATCCCACTATCCCTCTATCCCATTATCCCATAAATCCCACTATCCCATTCTCCCACTATCCCACTATCCCATTATCCCATTATCCTATAAATCCCATTATCCCACTATCCCATGCTCCCACTATCCCACTATCCCATTATCCCACTATCCCACTATCCCACTATCCCACTATCCCATTATCCCAATCCCATTATCCCATTATCCCATTATCCCATTATCCCAATCCCATTCTCCCATTATTATCCCAATCCCAATCCCTTTCCCATTCCCATTCCCATTCCCATTCCCATTCCCATTCCCATTCCCAATCCCAATCCCACTATCCCATTATCCTAATCCCATTATCCCAATCCCAATCCCACTATCCCATTATCCCATTTACCCCATTACCCCATTTACCCCACTATCCCATTCCCATTATCCCATTATCCCAATCCCATTATCCCATTATCCCATTTACCCCATTATCCCACTACCCCACTACCCCACTATCCCATTCCCAATCCCAATCCCAATCCCAATCCCAATCCCAATCCCAATCCCACAGTTACCCCACCATTCTCCCATCCCTATCCCGTTCTCCCGCTCACTTGGCCAGGGCCATGCCGTGTTTATCCAGCTGGCGGTTCAGCTCCGAGAGCAGAATCCCTGCCTCCACCTTCACCTGCAGCTTCTCCTTGTCCACCTGCGCATCCCAATTCCAACCCCACCCCAAATTTGGGGAGATTTGGGATTTCCTTTCATTTTTGGGTTTTTTTTTTAAATTTTTTGGGGATTTCCGGGGTGTTGTTCCGGAAGGTTCCGGCCCTGACCTGCAGCACGCGGTTGAGGTGGCCCATGTGGATCATGAAGCCGTCGGTGCAGGCGATGTCCGAGGGGGAGTGGCCGCCCCCCACCACCTTCACCCTCTTCCCCCGCTGCCGGGCCAGCTCCAGGATCTGTCCCCAAAAATAAAAAACAACCCCAAAAGGTCGGGAATGGCCCCCAAAAAAACCCCAAAACCATCGGGAATGGCCCCAAAAATCCACCCCAAAATCATTGGGAATGGCCTCAAAAATCCACCCCAAAACCACCGGGAATGGCCCCAAAAATCCACCCCAAAATCACCGGGAATGGCCACAAAAATCCACCCCAAAATCACCTGGAATGGCCCCAAAAAACCCGATCCGAAAACACCGGGAATGACCCCGAAAAAATGATCCTAAAATAACAGGAATGTCCCAAAAACAGGAATCCTAAAAGATCGGGAATGGCCCCAAAAATCCACCCCAAAAGATTGGGAATGACCTCAAAAATTCACCGCAAAACCACCGGGAATGTCCAAAAAATCCACCCCAAAATCATTGGGAATGGCCCCAAAAATTAACCGCAAAAGATTTGGAATGGCCCCAAAACTCCACCCCAAAATCACCGGGAATGGCCTAAAAATCCACCCCAAAAACATCAGGAATGACCCCAAAAATCCACCACAAAACCACTGGGAAAGACCCCAAAAATCCACCCCAAAATCACTGGGAATGTCCTCAAAAATCCACACCAAAACCACGGGGAATGGCCCCAAAAATCCACCCCAAAACCACCGGGAATGGCCCCAAAAATCCACCCCAAAACCATCGGGAATGGCCCCAAAAATCCACCCCAAAACCACCAGGAATGGCCCCAAAAATCCACCCCAAAACCATCGGGAATGGCCCCAAAAATCCACCCCAAAATCATCAGGAATGGCCCCAAAAATCCACCCCAAAACCACGGGGAATGACCCCAAAAATCCACCCCAAAATCACGGGGAATGTCCCAAAAAAATGATCCTAAAAGATCGGGAATGGCCCCAAAAAAAACCCCAAAACCATCGGGAATGGCCCCAAAAATCCACCCCAAAACCATCGGGAATGGCCCCAAAAATTCACCCCAAAATCACCGGGAATGGCCCTAAAAAAATGATCCTAAAACATCGGGAATGGCCCCAAAAATCCACCCCAAAACCATCGGGAATGACCCCAAAAAAATGATCCTAAAACATCAGGAATGACCCTGAAAAAATGATCCTAAAATAACAGGAATGTCCCAAAAAAAGGAATCCTAAAAGATCGGGAATGGCCCCAAAACTCCACCCCAAAACCATCGGGAATGGCCCCAAAAATCCACCCCAAAATCACCGGGAATGGCCCCAAAAATCCACCCCAAAACCACGGGGAATGGCACCAAAAAATCCACCCCAAAACCATCGCCAATGGCCCCAAAAATCCACCCCAAAATCACCAGGAGTGACCCCAAAAATCCACCCCAAAACCATCGGGAATGACCCCAAAAAAAAAGATCCTAAAAGATCGGGAATGGCCCAAAAAATCCACCCCCAAAACCACCAGGAATGACCCCAAAAAAATGATCCTAAAACATCGGGAATGTCCTCAAAGAAAAGGGCCCAAAAATATCAGAAATGTCCCCAAAAAAATGATCCTAAAATATCAGGAATGTCCCAAAAAAAGGAATCCTAAAAGATCGGGAATGGCCCCCAAAAATCCACCCCAAAACCATCGAGAATGGCCCCAAAAATCCACCCCAAAATCATCGGGAATGGCCAAAAAAATCCACCCCAAAATCATTGGGAATGGCCCCAAAAATCCACCCCAAAAGATCGGGAATGGCCCCAAAAATCCACCCCAAAATCATTGGGAATGGCCCCAAAAATCGACCCCAAAACCACCGGGAATGGCCCCAAAAAATCCACCCCAAAACCACGGGAAATGTCCCCAAAAAAAGATCCTAAAAGATCGGGAATGTCCTCAAAAATCCACCCCAAAATCACCGGGAATGGCCCCAAAAATTCACCCCAAAATCACCGGGAATGGCCCCAAAAATCCACCCCAAAAGATCGGGAATGTCCTCAAAAATCCACCCCAAAATCACTGGGAATGGCCCCAACAATCCACCCCAAAACCATCGGGAATGGGCCCCAAAAATCCACCCCAAAATCATCAGGAATGGCCCCAAAAATCCACCCAAAAACGACCGGGAATGGCCCCAAAAATCCACCCCAAAATCACTGGGAATGACCCCAAAAGTCCACCCCAAAACCATCGGGAATGGCCCCAAAAAAAAGATCCTAAATAATCGGGAATGGCCCAAAAAAATGATCCTAAAAGATCGGGAATGGCCCCAAAAAAAACCCCAAAACCATCGGGAATGGCCCCAAAAATCCACCCCAAAACCATCGGGAATGGCCCCAAAAATTCACCCCAAAATCACCGGGAATGGCCCTAAAAAAATGATCCTAAAACATCGGGAATGGCCCCAAAAATCCACCCCAAAACCATCGGGAATGACCCCAAAAAAATGATCCTAAAACATCAGGAATGACCCTGAAAAAATGATCCTAAAATAACAGGAATGTCCCAAAAAAAGGAATCCTAAAAGATCGGGAATGGCCCCAAAACTCCACCCCAAAACCATCGGGAATGGCCCCAAAAATCCACCCCAAAATCACCGGGAATGGCCCCAAAAATCCACCCCAAAACCACGGGGAATGGCACCAAAAAATCCACCCCAAAACCATCGCCAATGGCCCCAAAAATCCACCCCAAAATCACCAGGAGTGACCCCAAAAATCCACCCCAAAACCATCGGGAATGACCCCAAAAAAAAAGATCCTAAAAGATCGGGAATGGCCCAAAAAATCCACCCCCAAAACCACCAGGAATGACCCCAAAAAAATGATCCTAAAACATCGGGAATGTCCTCAAAGAAAAGGGCCCAAAAATATCAGAAATGTCCCCAAAAAAATGATCCTAAAATATCAGGAATGTCCCAAAAAAAGGAATCCTAAAAGATCGGGAATGGCCCCAAAAATCCACCCCAAAACCATCGAGAATGGCCCCAAAAATCCACCCCAAAATCATCGGGAATGGCCAAAAAAATCCACCCCAAAATCATTGGGAATGGCCCCAAAAATCCACCGCCCAAAAGATCGGGAATGGCCCCAAAAATCCACCCCAAAATCATTGGGAATGGCCCCAAAAATCGACCCCAAAACCACCGGGAATGGCCCCCAAAAAATCCACCCCAAAACCACGGGAAATGTCCCCAAAAAAAGATCCTAAAAGATCGGGAATGTCCTCAAAAATCCACCCCAAAATCACCGGGAATGGCCCCAAAAATTCACCCCAAAATCACCGGGAATGGCCCCAAAAATCCACCCCAAAAGATCGGGAATGTCCTCAAAAATCCACCCCAAAATCACTGGGAATGGCCCCAACAATCCACCCCAAAACCATCGGGAATGGGCCCCAAAAATCCACCCCAAAATCATCAGGAATGGCCCCAAAAATCCACCCAAAAACGACCGGGAATGGCCCCAAAAATCCACCCCAAAATCACTGGGAATGACCCCAAAAGTCCACCCCAAAACCATCGGGAATGGCCCCAAAAAAAAGATCCTAAATAATCGGGAATGGCCCAAAAAATCCACCCCAAAACCACCAGGAATGACCCCAAAAAAATGATCCTAAAACATCGGGAATGTCCTCAAAGAAATGGGTCCAAAAATATCAGAAATGTCCCCAAAAAAATGATCCTAAAATATCAGGAATGTCCCAAACAAAGGAATCCTAAAATATTGGGAATGGCCCCAAAAATCCACACCAAAATCATTGGGAATGGCCACAAAAATCCACCCCAAAAACCACCAGGAATGGCCCAAAAAAATGATCCTAAAACATCGGGAATGGTCTCAAAAATCCACCCAAAAATCACCGGGAATGACCCCAAAAATCCACCCCAAAATCACCGGGAATGGCCCCAAAAATCCACCCCAAAACCACCAGGAATGGCACAAAAAAAAAGATCCTAAAACATTGGGAATGGCCCCAAAAATCCACCCCAAAAGGTTTGGAATGGCCCCAAAAATCCACCCCAAAATCATTGGTAATGACCCCAAAAATCCACCCCAAAACCACCGGGAATGACCCCAAAAATCCACCCCAAAATTGCCGGGAATGGCCCCAAAAATCCACCCCAAAACCATCGAGAATGGCGCCAAAAATCCACCCCAAAATCATTGGGAATGACCTCAAAAATCCACCCCAAAATCAACAGGAATGGCCCCAAAAATCCACCCCAAACCCATCAGGAATGGCACCAAAAATCCACCCCAAAACCATCGAGAATGGCCCCAAAAATCCACCCCAAAAGATCGGGAATGACCCCAAAATCCAACCCAAAAGATCGGGAATGGCCCCAAAAATTCACCGCAAAACCACCGGGAATGGCCCCAAAAATCCACCCCAAAAACCACCAGGAATGGCCCAAAAAAAATGATCCTAAAGCATCGGGAATGACCCCAAAACTCCACCCCAAAACCACTGGGAATGGCCCCAACAATCCACCCCAAAACCATCGGGAATGGCCCCAAAACTCCACCCCAAAAGATCGGGAATGGCCCCAAAAATTCACCGCAAAACCACCAGGAATGGCCAAAAAATCCACCTCAAAATCATTGGGAATGACCCCAAAAAATCCACCCCAAGACCATCGGGAATGGCCACAAAAATCCACCCCAAAACCACTGGGAATGGCCCCAAAAATCCACTCCAAAACCATCGGGAATGGCCCCAAAAATCCACCCCAAAATCACCGGGAATGGCCC
>NW_026776037.1:0-39265 GCF_027477595.1 Haemorhous mexicanus
GGACAAATCCATCCCAGAACTGAACAAACTGGACAAATCCATCCCAAAATGGAACAAACTGGACAATCCATCCCAGAATGGAACAAACTGGACAAATCCATCCAGAACTGAACAAACTGGACAAATCCATCCCAAAATGGAACAAACTGGGACAAATCCATCCCAAAATGGAACAAACTGGACAAATCCATCCCAGAACTGAACAAACTGGACAAATCCATCCCAGAACGGAACAAACTGGACAAATCCATCCAGAATGGAACAAACTGGACAAATCCAATCCCCAGAGTGGAACAAACTGGACAAATCCATCCCAGAGTGGAACAAACTGGACAAATCCATCCCAGAATGGGACAAACTGGACAAATCCATCCCAGAACTGAACAAACTGGACAAATCCATCCCAGAATGGAAACAAACTGGACAAATCCATCCCAAAATGGAACAAACTGGACAAATCCATCCCAAACTGAACAAACTGGACAAATCCATCCCAAAATGGGGACAAACTGGACAAATCCATCCCAGAACTGAACAAACTGGACAAATCCATCCCAGAACTGAACAAACTGGACAAATCCATCCCAGAATGGAACAAACTGGACAAATCCATCCCAAAATGGGACAAACTGGACAAATCATCCAGAACTGAACAAACTGGACAAATCCATCCAGAATGGAACAAACTGGACAAATCCATCCCAGAATGGAACAAACTGGACAAATCCATCCCAGAATGGACAAAACTGGACAAATCCATCCCAAACCTGAACAAACTGGACAAAATCCATCCCAGAACCCCCCCCTTGAACAAACTGGACAAATCCATCCCAAACTGAACAAACTGGACAAATCCATCCCAAAATGGAACAAACTGGACAAATCCATCCCAAAATGGGACAAACTGGACAAATCCATCCCAGAACGGAACAAACTGGACAAATCCATCCCAAAATGGAACAAACTGGACAAATCCATCCCAGAACTGAACAAACTGGACAAATCCATCCAGAACTGAACAAACTGGACAAATCCATCCAGGAATGGAACAAACTGGACAAATCCATCCCAGAATGGAACAAACTGGACAAATCCATCCAGGAATGGAACAAACTGGACAAATCCATCCCAGAACTGAACAAACTGGACAAATCCATCCCAGAATGGAACAAACTGGACAAATCCATCCCAGAATGGAACAAACTGGACAAATCCATCCCAGAGTGGAACAAACTGGACAAATCCCATCCCAGAACTGAACAAACTGGACAAATCCATCCCAGAACTGAACAAACTGGACAAATCCATCCCAGAATGGGACAAACTGGACAAATCCATCCAAAATGGAACAAACTGGACAAATCCATCCAGAATGGAACAAACTGGACAAATCCATCCCAGAATGGGACAAACTGGACAAATCCATCCCAGAATGGAACAAAACTGGACAAATCCATCCCAAAACTGAACAAACTGGACAAATCCATCCCAGAATGGAACAAACTGGACAAATCCCATCCCAGAACTGAACAAACTGGACAAATCCATCCCAGAACTGAACAAACTGGACAAATCCATCCCAGAATGGAACAAACTGGACAAATCCATCCCAGAACTGAACAAACTGGACAAATCCATCCCAAAATGGAACAAACTGGACAAATCCATCCCAGAATGGAACAAACTGGACAAATCCATCCCAGAATGGGACAAACTGGACAAATCCATCCCAGAATGGAACAAACTGGACAAATCCATCCCAAAACTGAACAAACTGGACAAATCCATCCCAGAATGGAACAAACTGGACAAATCCATCCCAGAGTGGAACAAACTGGACAAATCCATCCCAGAATGGGACAAACTGGACAAATCCATCCCAAAATGGAACAAACTGGACAAATCCATCCCAGAATGGAACAAACTGGACAAATCCATCCCAGAACTGAACAAACTGGACAAATCCATCCCAAAATGGAACAAACTGGACAAATCCATCCCAGAACTGAACAAACTGGACAAATCCATCCCAGAATGGAACAAACTGGACAAATCCATCCCAGAACTGAACAAACTGGACAAATCCATCCCAGAATGGGACAAACTGGACAAATCCATCCCAGAATGGAACAAACTGGACAAATCCATCCCAGAGTGGAACAAACTGGACAAATCCATCCCAGAATGGGACAAACTGGACAAATCCATCCCAAAATGGAACAAACTGGACAAATCCATCCCAGAACTGAACAAACTGGACAAATCCATCCCAGAATGGAACAAACTGGACAAATCCATCCCAGAACTGAACAAACTGGACAAATCCATCCCAAAATGGAACAAACTGGACAAATCCATCCCAAAATGGAACAAACTGGACAAATCCATCCCAGAACGGAACAAACTGGACAAATCCATCCCAGAACTGAACAAACTGGACAAATCCATCCCAGAATGGGACAAACTGGACAAATCCATCCCAGAACTGAACAAACTGGACAAATCCATCCCAGAATGGAACAAACTGGACAAATCCATCCAGAACGGAACAAACTGGACAAATCCATCCCAGAATGGAACAAACTGGACAAATCCATCCCAGAATGGAACAAACTGGACAAATCCATCCCAGAATGGAACAAACTGGACAAATCCATCCCAGAACTGAACAAACTGGACAAATCCATCCCAAAATGGAACAAACTGGACAAATCCATCCCAGAATGGAACAAACTGGACAAATCCATCCCAGAATGGGACAAACTGGACAAATCCATCCAGGAATGGAACAAACTGGACAAATCCATCCCAGAATGGAACAAACTGGACAAATCCATCCCAGAGTGGAACAAACTGGACAAATCCATCCCAGAATGGGACAAACTGGACAAATCCATCCCAAAATGGAACAAACTGGACAAATCCATCCCAGATGGAACAAACTGGACAAATCCATCCCAGAACTGAACAAACTGGACAAATCCATCCCAAAATGGAACAAACTGGACAAATCCATCCCAGAACTGAACAAACTGGACAAATCCATCCCAGAATGGAACAAACTGGACAAATCCATCCCAGAACTGAACAAACTGGACAAATCCATCCCAGAATGGAACAAACTGGACAAATCCATCCCAGAGTGGAACAAACTGGACAAATCCATCCCAGAATGGGACAAACTGGACAAATCCATCCCAAAATGGAAAAACTGGACAAATCCATCCCAACTGAACAAACTGGACAAATCCATCCCAGAACTGAACAAACTGGACAAATCCATCCCAGAATGGAACAAACTGGACAAATCCATCCCAGAACTGAACAAACTGGACAAATCCATCCCAAAATGGAACAAACTGGACAAATCCATCCCAAAATGGAACAAACTGGACAAATCCATCCCAGAACTGAACAAACTGGACAAATCCATCCCAGAATGGGGACAAACTGGACAAATCCATCCCAGAACTGAACAAACTGGACAAATCCATCCCAGAATGGAACAAACTGGACAAATCCATCCCAGAACGGAACAAACTGGACAAATCCATCCCAGAATGGAACAAACTGGACAAATCCATCCCAGAATGGAACAAACTGGACAAATCCATCCCAGAACTGAACAAACTGGACAAATCCATCCAAAATGGAACAAACTGGACAAATCCATCCCAGAATGGAACAAACTGGACAAATCCATCCCAGAATGGAACAAACTGGACAAATCCATCCCAGAACTGAACAAACTGGACAAATCCATCCCAAAATGGAACAAACTGGACAAATCCACCCCAAAATGGAACAAACTGGACAAATCCATCCCAGAATGGAACAAACTGGACAAATCCATCCCAGAATGGAACAAACTGGACAAATCCATCCCAGAATGGAACCAAACTGGACAAATCCATCCCAGAACTGAACAAACTGGACAAATCCATCCCAGAGTGGAACAAACTGACAAATCCATCCCAAAATGGAACAAACTGGACAATCCATCCAGAGGTGGAACAAACTGGACAAATCCATCCCAGAACTGAACAAACTGGACAAATCCATCCCAGAATGGAACAAACTGGACAAATCCATCCCAGAGTGGAACAAACTGGACAAATCCATCCCAGAATGGAACAAACTGGACAAATCCATCCCAGAGTGGAACAAACTGGACAAATCCATCCCAGAATGGAACAAACTGGACAAATCCATCCCAGAATGGAACAAACTGGACAAATCCATCCCAGAACTGAACAAACTGGACAAATCCATCCCAGAACTGAACAAACTGGACAAATCCATCCCAGAACTGAACAAACTGGACAAATCCATCCCAGAATGGAACAAACTGGACAAATCCATCCCAGAATGGAACAAACTGGACAAATCCATCCCAGAATGGAACAAACTGGACAAATCCATCCCAGAACTGAACAAACTGGACAAATCCATCCCAAAATGGAACAAACTGGACAAATCCATCCCAGAATGGAACAAACTGGACAAATCCATCCCAGAATGGGACAAACTGGACAAATCCATCCAGGAATGGAACAAACTGGACAAATCCATCCCAGAATGGAACAAACTGGACAAATCCATCCCAGAGTGGAACAAACTGGACAAATCCATCCCAGAATGGGACAAACTGGACAAATCCATCCCAAAATGGAACAAACTGGACAAATCCATCCCAGAATGGAACAAACTGGACAAATCCATCCCAGAACTGAACAAACTGGACAAATCCATCCCAAAATGGAACAAACTGGACAAATCCATCCCAGAACTGAACAAACTGGACAAATCCATCCCAGAATGGAACAAACTGGACAAATCCATCCCAGAACTGAACAAACTGGACAAATCCATCCCAGAATGGAACAAACTGGACAAATCCATCCCAGAGTGGAACAAACTGGACAAATCCATCCCAGAATGGGACAAACTGGACAAATCCATCCCAAAATGGAACAAACTGGACAAATCCATCCCAAACTGAACAAACTGGACAAATCCATCCCAGAACTGAACAAACTGGACAAATCCATCCCAGAATGGAACAAACTGGACAAATCCATCCCAGAACTGAACAAACTGGACAAATCCATCCCAAAATGGAACAAACTGGACAAATCCATCCCAAAATGGAACAAACTGGACAAATCCATCCCAGAACTGAACAAACTGGACAAATCCATCCCAGAATGGGACAAACTGGACAAATCCATCCCAGAACTGAACAAACTGGACAAATCCATCCCAGAATGGAACAAACTGGACAAATCCATCCCAGAACGGAACAAACTGGACAAATCCATCCCAGAATGGAACAAACTGGACAAATCCATCCCAGAATGGAACAAACTGGACAAATCCATCCCAGAATGGAACAAACTGGACAAATCCATCCCAGAACTGAACAAACTGGACAAATCCATCCCAAAATGGAACAAACTGGACAAATCCATCCCAGAATGGAACAAACTGGACAAATCCATCCCAGAATGGAACAAACTGGACAAATCCATCCCAGAACTGAACAAACTGGACAAATCCATCCCAAAATGGAACAAACTGGACAAATCCACCCCAAAATGGAACAAACTGGACAAATCCATCCCAGAATGGAACAAACTGGACAAATCCATCCCAGAATGGAACAAACTGGACAAATCCATCCCAGAATGGAACAAACTGGACAAATCCATCCCAGAACTGAACAAACTGGACAAATCCATCCCAGAGTGGAACAAACTGGACAAATCCATCCCAAAATGGAACAAACTGGACAAATCCATCCCAGAGTGGAACAAACTGGACAAATCCATCCCAGAACTGAACAAACTGGACAAATCCATCCCAGAATGGAACAAACTGGACAAATCCATCCCAGAGTGGAACAAACTGGACAAATCCATCCCAGAATGGAACAAACTGGACAAATCCATCCCAGAGTGGAACAAACTGGACAAATCCATCCCAGAATGGAACAAACTGGACAAATCCATCCCAGAATGGAACAAACTGGACAAATCCATCCCAGAACTGAACAAACTGGACAAATCCATCCCAGAACTGAACAAACTGGACAAATCCATCCCAGAACTGAACAAACTGGACAAATCCATCCCAGAATGGAACAAACTGGACAAATCCATCCCAGAATGGAACAAACTGGACAAATCCATCCCAGAGTGGAACAAACTGGACAAATCCATCCCAGAGTGGAACAAACTGGACAAATCCATCCCAAACTGAACAAACTGGACAAATCCATCCCAGAACTGAACAAACTGGACAAATCCATCCCAGAGTGGAACAAACTGGACAAATCCATCCCAGAATGGAACAAACTGGACAAATCCATCCCAGAACTGAACAAACTGGACAAATCCATCCCAGAATGGAACAAACTGGACAAATCCATCCCAGAATGGAACAAACTGGACAAATCCATCCCAGAACTGAACAAACTGGACAAATCCATCCCAGAACTGAACAAACTGGACAAATCCATCCCAGAACTGAACAAACTGGACAAATCCATCCCAAAATGGAACAAACTGGACAAATCCATCCCAGAATGGAACAAACTGGACAAATCCATCCCAGAATGGAACAAACTGGACAAATCCATCCCAGAACTGAACAAACTGGACAAATCCATCCCAGAACTGAACAAACTGGACAAATCCATCCCAAAATGGAACAAACTGGACAAATCCATCCCAGAACTGAACAAACTGGACAAATCCATCCCAGAGTGGAACAAACTGGACAAATCCATCCCAGAATGGAACAAACTGGACAAATCCATCCCAGAATGGAACAAACTGGACAAATCCATCCCAGAACTGAACAAACTGGACAAATCCATCCCAGAACTGAACAAACTGGACAAATCCATCCCAGAATGGAACAAACTGGACAAATCCATCCCAAAATGGAACAAACTGGACAAATCCATCCCAAAATGGAACAAACTGGACAAATCCATCCCAGAATGGAACAAACTGGACAAATCCATCCCAAAATGGAACAAACTGGACAAATCCATCCCAGAGTGGAACAAACTGGACAAATCCATCCCAAAACTGAACAAACTGGACAAATCCATCCCCAAACCATGAGAAACTGGACAATTTCACCCCAAAACCCCAAAAAATTGGACAAATCCACCCCAAAACCCAACAAACTGGAGAAATCCATCCCAAAATTCATCCCATTGGAAAACCCATCCCAAACCAGGAGAAAATGGACAAAAATCCATCCCAAAATTCATCCTGTGGGACAAACCCACCCCAAAACTCATCCTGTGGGACAAACCCACCCCAAAACTCATCCTGTGGGACAAACCCACCCCAAAACTCATCCTGTGGGACAAATCCACCCCAAAACCCATCCTGTGGGACCAACCCACCCCAAAACCCATCCTGTGGGACCAACCCACCCCAAAACTCATCCTGTGGGACAAACCCACCCCAAAACTCATCCTGTGGGACCAACCCACCCCAAAACCCATCCTGAGGGACAAACCCACCCCAAAACTCATCCTGAGGGACCAACCCACCCCAAAACTCCTCCTGAGGGACAAACCCACCCCAAAACTCATCCTGAGGGACCATCCCAGCCCAAAGCCAAGGAACTGAAGAATTCCACCCCAAGCCCACCTTGAGCAGCTTCTCCTTCTTCCTCCTCCACTCGTCCCACTCGTTGACGATGCGGCCCCAGAGGATCCAGGTGTCCTCCTCCAGGTGGCTGAGGTTGGACGAGGCCGAGGAGCTGGACACCAGCGAGGAGCCGCTGTTGCGCCGCGAGCCGTTCACCGAGCGCAGCGACTTGGAGTCGGCCTCCAGCAGCCTGGGGGACACGGCCACCCCGGTCACCCAGGAGGGGCCAGGGAGGGGGCAGAGAGGGGGCAGGGACACCAAACGTGCCCCAGGGACATGGGAGGGACCCAGGAGTGACCCAAAATGTGCCCAGGGCAGGTGGCACTGACCCAAAATGTGCCCAGGGCAGGTGGCACTGACCCAGAACTGACCCAGAATGTGCCCAGGGCAGGTGGCACTGACCCAGGAGTGACCCAAAATGTGCCCAAAGGAGGTGGCACTGACCCAAAATGTGCCCAAGGAGGTGGCACTGACCCAGAACTGACCCAGAATGTGCCCAGGGCAGGTGGCACTGACCCAGGAGTGACCCAAAATGTGCCCAGGGCAGGTGGCACTGACCCAGGACTGACCCAAAATGTGCCCAAAGGAGGTGGCACTGACCCAAAATGTGCCCAGGGCAGGTGGCACTGACCCAGGAGTGACCCAAAGTGTGCCCAGGGCAGGTGGCACTGACCCAAAATGTGCCCAGGGCAGGTGGCACTGACCCAAAATGTGCCCAGGGCAGGTGGCACTGACCCAGGAGTGACCCAGAATGTGCCCAAAGGAGGTGGCACTGACCCAGGAGTGACCCAGAATGTGCCCAGAGAGGGTGGCACTGACACAAAATGTCCCCAAAGGAGGTGGCACTGACCCAGGACTGACCCAAAATGTGCCCAAGGAGTTGGCACTGACCCAGGACTGACCCAGAATGTGCCCAGGGCAGGTGGCACTGACCCAGGAGTGACCCAGAATGTGCCCAGAGAGGGTGGCATTGGCCCAAAGCTGAACTGGAGAGAGTGACCCAGGACTGACCCACATGTGATCCAAAAATGACCCAGAACTGACCCAAAATGTGCCCAGGGCAGGTGGGAGTGACCCAAAACTGGAGCTATCCCACCCAAAAATGGAGATATCAAACCCAAAAATGGAGATATCCCACCCAAAAATGGAGCTATCCCACCCAAAATGGAGCTATTCCACCCAAAAATGGAGATATCCCACCCAAAATGGAGCTATCCCACCCAAAAATGGAGCTATCCCACCCAAAAATGGAGATATCCCACCCAAAAATGGAGCTATCCCACCCAAAATGGAGCTATTCCACCCAAAAATGGAGATATCCCACCCAAAATGGAGCTATCCCACCCAAAAATGGAGATATCCCACCCAAAAATGGAGATATCCCACCCAAAATGGAGCTATTCCACCCAAAAATGGAGCTATCCCACCCAAAAATGGAGATATCCCACCCAAAAATGGAGATATCCCACCCAAAAATGGAGATATTCCACCCAAAAATGGAGACATTCCACCCAAAATGGAGATATCAAACCCAAAAATGGAGACATTCCACCCAAAATGGAGATATCAAACCCAAAAATGGAGACATTCCACCCAAAAATGGAGATATCCCACCCAAAACTGGAGATATTCCACCCAAGTTACTGCAAAAATGAAGATATTTCCCCCCCAGATGACCCCAAAAATGGAGATATTCCCCCCAAAAGGACCCCAAAAATGGGGATATTTCCCCCAAATGACCCCAAAAATTGAGCTATTTCCTCCAAAAGGACCCCAACAATGGGGATATTTCCCCCAAAGGACCCCAAAACTGGAGCTATTTCCCCCAAAGGACCCCAAAAACGGAGCTCTTTTCCCAGAAATGGAGCTCTTTCCCAGCCCCAGGAGATGGGTGTGAGCCCCGACTGTCCCCAGCGAAGGGCCCAGAGCCAGGAGCTCGGCCCGGAGCGCTCACCGGTTCTGCTCCTCCAGCTTGGCCAAACCTCCAACATCTCCAAAAATGGAAATATCCCGCCCAAAAATGGAGACATTCCACCCAAAATGGAGATATCCCACCCAAAAATGGAGACATTCCACCCAAAAATGGAGACATTCCACCCAAAATGGAGATATCCCACCCAAAAATGGAGATATTCCATCCAAAATGGAGATATCCCACCCAAAAATGGAGACATTCCACCCAAAATGGAGATATCCCACCCAAAAATGGAGATATCAAACCCAAAAATGGAGCTATCCCACCCAAAATGGAGCTATTCCACCCAAAAATGGAGCTATCCCACCCAAAATGGAGCTATCCTACCCAAAAATGGAGCTATCCCACCCAAAAATGGAGATATTCCATCCAAAAATTGAGATATTCCACCCAAAAATGGAGCTATCCCACCCAAAAATGGAGATATCCCACCCAACAATGGGGACATTCGACCCAAAAACGGAGATATTCCATCCAAAAATGGAGATATTCCATCCAAAAATGGAAATATTCCATCCAAAAATGGAGATATCCCACCCAAAATGGAGCTATCCCACCCAAAATGGAGCTATTCCACCCAAAAATGGAAATATTCCACCCAAAATGGAGCTATCCCACCCAAAATGGAGCTATCCCACCCAAAATGGAGCTATCCCACCCAAAATGGAGCTATCCCACCCAAAATGGAGATATCCCACCCAAAAATGGAGCTATCCCACCCAAAATGGAGCTATCCCACCCAAAATGGAGCTATCCCACCCAAAATGGAGCTATCCCACCCAAAATGGAGCTATCCCACCCAAAATGGAGATATTTTCCCCCAAATCCCACCCAACAATGGAGATATTTCCCCCAAAGGACCCCAAAACTGGAGCTATTTCCCCCAAATGACCCCAAGATTGGAGCTCTTTTCCCAGAAATGGAGCTCTTTCCCCAGCCCCAGGAGATGGGTGTGAGCCCCGACTGTCCCAGCGAAGGGCCCAGAGCCAGGAGCTCGGCCCGGAGCGCTCACCGGTTCTGCTCCTCCAGCTTGGCCAAACCTCCAACATCTCCAACAATGGAGACATTCCACCCAAAAATGGAGACATTCCACCCAAAAATGGAGATATTCCATCCAAAAATGGAGATATTCCATTTAAAATGGAGATATCCCACCCAAAAATGGAGACATTCCACCCAAACATGGAGATATTCCATCCAAAATGGAGATATCCCACCCAAAAATGGAGATATCCCACCCAAAATGGAGCTATCCCACCCAAAAATGGAGATATCCCACCCAAAATGGAGCTATCCCACCCAAAAATGGAGGTATTCCACTCATAAATGGAGACATTCCACCCAAACATGGAAATATCCCACCCAAAAATGGAGCTATCCCACCCAAAAATGGAGATATCCCACCCAAAAATGGAGATATCCCACCCAAAAATGGAGATATCCCACCCAAAACTGGAGATATTCCACCCAAGTTACTGCAAAAATGGAGATATTTCCCCCCCAGATGACCCCAAAAATGGAGATATTCCCCCCAAAAGGACCCCAAAAATGGAGATATTTCCCCCAAACGACCCCAAAAATGGAGCTATTTCCCCCAAAAGGACCCCAAAAATGGAGATGTTTCCCCCAAATGCCCCCAAAAATGGGGATATTTCCCCCAAAGGACCCCAAAAATGGAGCTATTTCCTCCAAAAGGACCCCAACAATGGGGATATTTCCCCCAAAGGACCCCAAAAATGGGGATATTTCCCCCAATGACCCCAAAAATGGAGATATTTCCCCCAAAGAACCCCAAAGATGGGGATATTTCCCCCAAAGGACCCCAACAATGGGGATATTTCCTCCAAATGACCCCAAGATTGGAGCTCTTTTCCCAGAAATGGAGCTCTTTCCCCAGCCCCAGGAGATGGGTGTGAGCCCCGATTCTCCCCCAGCGAAGGGCCCAGAGCCAGGAGCGCAGCCCGGAGCACTCACCGGTTCTGCTCCTCCAGCTTGGCCAAAACTCCAACATCTCCAAAAATGGAGCTATCCCACCCAAAAATGGAAATATTCCACCCAAAAATGGAGACATTCCACCCAAAAATGGAGCTATCCCACCCAAAAATGGAGCTATCCCACCCAAAAATGGAGCTATCCCACCCAAAAATGGAGATATCCCACCCAAAAATTGAGATATTCCACCCAAAATGGAGCTATCCCACCCAAAACTGGAGCTATCCCACCCAAAAATGGGGACATTCGACCCAAAAATGGAGGTATTCCACTCATAAATGGAGACATTCCACCCAAACATGGAAATATCCCACCCAAAAATGGAGCTATCCCACCCAAAATGGAGATATCCCACCCAACAATGGGGACATTCGACCCAAAAATGGAGATATTCCACCCAAAAATGGAGATATTCCATCCAAAATGGAGCTATCAAACCCAAAGATGGAAATATTCCATCCAAAAATGGAGCTATCCCACCCAAAAATGGAGCTATCCCACCCAAAAATGGAGACATTCCACCCAAAATGGAGATATCAAACCCAAAAATGGAAATATCCCACCCAAAAATGGAAATATTCCACCCAAAAATGGAAATATTCCACCCAAAATGGAGATATCCCACCCAAAATGGAGATATCCCACCCAAAAATGGAGACATCAAACCCAAAAATGGAGCTATCCCACCCAAAAATGGAGCTATCCCACCCAAAAATGGAGACATTCCACCCAAAAATGGAGCTATCCCACCCAAAAATGGAGCTATCCCACCCAAAAATGGAGATATCAAACCCAAAAATGGAGCTATCCCACCCAAAAATGGAGCTATCCCACCCAAAAATGGAGCTATCCCACCCAAAACTGGAGCTATCCCACCCAAAAATGGAGATATCCTACCCAAACTGGAGCTATCCCACCCCAAACTGGAGCTACTCTCCCCAGCCACGCAGCTCTTTCCCCAGCCCCAGGAGATGGGTGTGAGCCCTGATTCTCCCCCAGCGAAGGGCCCAGAGCCAGGAGCTCAGCCCGGAGCACTCACCGGTTCTGCTCCTCCAGCTTGGCCAGCAGCTGCAGCTCGTCGGGGCTCAGCGCCTCGGGCTCGGCGCTCGGGGGGCGCGCGGGCGGCGCCGCCTCGGGGCTGCCCGGCCGGGACGCCATGGCCTCACCGGCGGCACCACGGCGCTCTGCGGGGGCAGAACTCACATTGAGGGGGCAGAGATTCACTCTGTGGGGGCAGAACTCACTCTGTGGGGGCAGAACTCACATTGTGGGGGCAGAACTCACATTGTGGGGGCAGAGACTCACATTGTGGGGGCAGAACTCACTCTGTGGGGGCAGAACTCACTCTGTGGGGGCAGAACTCACATTGCAGGGCCAGAATTCACATTGTGGGGGCAGAGATTCACATTGTGGGGGCAGAAATTCACATTGTAGGGGCAGAAATTCACATTGTAGGGGCAGAAATTCACATTAGGGGCTCAAAATTCACATTGCAGACCCAAAATTCACATTAGGGGCCCAAAATTCACATTGCAGGGCCAGAATTCACATTGCAGCACCAGAAATTCACACTGCGGGCCCAAAATTCCCATTGCAGCCCCAAATCCTCCGATTCAGGACCAGAAATTCCCATTGCAGCCCCAAAAATTCACATTGCAGCACCAGAAATTCACATTGCAGCCCCAAAATCCTCTGCTTCAGCCCAAAATTCACATTGCAGCCCCAAAAATTCACATTGCAGGACTAAAAATTCACATGGCAGCCCTAAAAATTCACATTCAGCACCAAATCCTCCGATTCAGGACCAGAAATTCACATTGCAGCACCAGAAATTCACATTGCAGCACCAAAATTCACATTGCGGGCCCGAAATTCACATTTCGGTCCCAGAAATTCACATTAGGGGCTCAAAATTCACACTGCGGCCCCAAAATTCCCATTGCAGCCCCAAATCCTCTGATTCAGGACCAGAAATTCACATTGCAGCCCCAAAAATTCACATTTCGGTCCCAAATCCTCGATTCAGCCCCAAAATCCTCTGCTTCAGCCCAAAAATTCCCATGGCAGCCCAAAAATTCCCACTGCAGCCTTAAAAATCCTGTGGCTCTGCCCAAGAATTCACATTTCAGCCCCAAAAATTCCCATTGCAGCCCCAAGAATTCACACTTCATTTCCAAATCCTCTGCTTCAGCCCCAAAAAAATCACATTGCAGGGCCAAAAATTCACATTTTGGCCCCAGAAATTCACATTTCAGCCCCAAAATCCTCTGATTCAGCCCCAAAATTCCCATTGCAGCCCCAGAAATTCACATTTCAACCCCAAATCCTCTGCTTCAGCCCCAAAATCCTCTGGCTCAGCCCAAAAATTCCCATGGCAGCATCAAAACGTCACATGGCAGCACCAAAAATTCCCATTGAAGCCCCAAAAATTCACATTTCAGTCCCAAATATCCACATTGCAGGACCAAAAATTCACATTTAGGTCCCAAAAATTCACATTTCAACTCCAAATCCTCTGCTTCAGCCCCAAATCCTCTGATTCAGCCCCAAAAATTCCCATGGCAGCCCAAAAAATTCCCATGGCAGCCCAAAAATTCCCACTGCAGCCTTAAAAATCCTGTGGCTCTGCCCAAGAATTCACATTTCAACCCCAAAAATTCCCATTTCAACCCCAAAAATTCCCATTGCAACCCCAAAAACTCGTATTTCAGCCCCAAAAATTCACATTGCAGCCCCAAAAATTCACATTGCAGCCTCAGAAATTCACATTTTGGTCACAAATCCTCTGATTCAGCCCCAAAATCCTCTGCTTCAGCCCCAAAATTCACATTTCGGTCCCAAAAATTCACATTAAGGTCCCAAAAATTCACATTAAGGTCCCAAAAATTCACATTTCAACCCCAAATCCTCTGATTCAGCCCCAAAATCCTCTGGTTCAGCCCAAAAATTCCCATGGCAGCCCCTAAAATTCATATTGCAGCCCCAAAAATTCCCATTGCAGCCCCAAAAATTCCCATTGCAGCCCCAAAAATTCCCATTGCAGCTCCAAATCCTCTGATTCAGAGCAAAAATTCCCATTGCAGACCCAAAAATTCCCATTGCAGTCCCAAATATCCACATTTCAGGATTAAAAATTCACATTGCGGGACCAAAAAATCACATTTCGGCCCCAAAAATTCACATTTCGGCCCCAGAAATTCACATTTCAACCCCAAAATCCTCTGCTTCAGACCCAAAATTCACATTTCGGCCCCAAAAATTCACATTCAGCACCAAATCCTCGGATTCAGCCCAAAGATTCACATTGCAGCCCCAAAAAAATCCACATTTCAGCCCCAAATATCCACATAGCAGGACTAAATATTCACTCTGCAGCCCCAAAAATTCAAATTGCAGCCCAAAAATTCCCATTGCAGCCCCAAAATCCTCAGATTCAGCCCCAAAAATTCCCATTGCAGCCCAAAAATTCCCATTGCAGCCCCAAAAATTCACATTGCAGGCCCAAAAAATCACATTGCAGCCCAAAAATTCACATTCAGCACCAAATCCTCTGCTTCAGCCCAAAAATTCCCATTGCAGCCCCAAAAATTCCCATTGCAGCCCCAAATATCCACATTTCAGGATTAAAAATTCACATTGCGGGACCAAAAAATCACATTTCGGCCCCAGAAATTCACATTTCAACCCCAAAATCCTCTGATTCAGACCAAAAATTCACTTTGCAACCCCAAAAATTCACTTTGCAACCCCAAGAATTCACATTGCAACCCCAAAAATCCACATTTCAGCCCAAAAATTCACATGGCAGCCCTAAAAATTCACATTGCAGCCCCAAAAATTCACACTTCAGACCCAAAAATTCACATTTCGGCCCCAAAAATTCACATTCAGCACCAAATCCTCGGATTCAGCCCAAAGATTCCCATTGCAGCCCCAAAAAAAATCCACATTTCAGCCCCAAATATCCACATAGCAGGACTAAATATTCACTCTGCAGCCCCAAAAATTCCCATTGCAGCCCAAAAATTCCCATTGCAGCCCAAAAATTCCCATTGCAGCCCCAAAAAATCACATTGCAGCCCAGAAATTCACATTGCAGGCCCAAATCCTCTGCTTCAGCCCAAAAATTCACATTGCAGCCCCAAAAATTCACATTGCAGGACTAAAAATTCACATTGCAGGACCAAAAAAATCACATTTCGGCCCCAGAAATTCACATTTCAACCCCAAAATCCTCTGATTCAGACCAAAAATTCACATGGCAGCCCCAAAAATTCCCATTGCAGCCCCAGAAATTCCCATGGCAGCCCCAAAAATTTCCCATTGCAGTCCCAAATATCCACTATGTAGGACTAAAAATTCACATTTCGGCCCCAGAAATTCACATTTCAACCCCAAAATCCTCTGCTTCAGACCAAAAATTCACATTTCGGCCCCAAAAATTCACATGGCAGCCCCAAAAATCCTGTGGTTCTGCCCAAGAATTCACATTGCAACCCCAAAAATCCACATTTCAGCCTAAAAATTCACATGGCAGCCCTAAAAATTCACATTGCAGCCCCAAAAATTCACACTTCAGACCCAAAAATTCACATTTCGGCCCCAAAAATTCACATTCAGCACCAAATCCTCTGATTCAGCCCAAAGATTCACATTGCAGCCCCAAAAAAATCCACATTTCAGCCCCAAATATCCACACAGCAGGACTAAATATTCACACTGCAGCCCCAAAAATTCCCATTGCAGCCCAAAAATTCCCATTGCAGCCCCAAAATCCTCAGATTCAGCCCCAAAAATTCCCATTGCAGCCCCAAAAAATCACATTGCAGCCCAAAAATTCACATTCCAGGCCCAAATCCTCCGATTCAGCCCCAAAATTCACATTGCAGCCCCAAAAATTCCCATTGCAGCCCAAAAATTCACATTGCAGGCCCAAATCCTCTGCTTCAGCCCCAAAATTCCCATTGCAGCCCCAAAAATTCCCATTGCAGCACCAAATATCCACTATGCAGGACTAGAAATTCACCTTGCAGGACCAAAAAATCACATTGCAGCCCCAAAAATTCACATTTCGGCCCCAAAAATTCACATTTCAAACCCAAAATCCTCTGATTCAGAGCAAAAATTCCCATTGCAACCCCAAAAATTCCCATTGCAGCACCAAAAATTCACATTTCGGCCCCAAAAATTCACATTTCAACCCCAAAATCCTCTGATTCAGACCAAAAATTCACATTGCAACCCCAAAAATTCCACTTGCAACCCCAGAAATTCACATTTCGGCCCCAAAAATTCACACTTCAACCCCAAATCCTCGGATTCAGCCCCAAATCTTCTGGTTCAGTCCAAAAATTCCCATGGCAGCCCCAAAAATTCCCATTGCAGCCTTAAAAATCCTGTGGCTCTGCCCAAGAATTCACATTTCAACCCCAAAAATTCCCATTGCAGCCCCAAGAATTCACACTTCAATCCCAAATCCTCTGCTTCAGCCCCAAAAAATCACATTGCAGGGCCAAAAATTCACATTTTGGCCCCAGAAATTCACATTTCAGCCCCAAAATCCTCTGATTCAGCCCAAAAATTCCCATTGCAGCCCCAAAAATTCACATTTCAGCCCCAAAAATTCACACTTCAACCCCAAATCCTCGGATTCAGCCCCAAATCTTCTGGTTCAGTCCAAAAATTCCCATGGCAGCCCAAAAATTCCCACTGCAGCCTTAAAAATCCTGTGGCTCTGCCCAAGAATTCACATTGCAACCCCAAAAATTACCATTGCAGCCCCAAAAATTCACATTTTGGCCCCAGAAATTCACATTTCAGCCCCCAAATCCTCTGATTCAGCCCAAAAATTCCCATTGCAGCCCCAAAAATTCACACTTCAACCCCAAATCCTCTGCTTCAGCCCCAAAATCCTCTGGTTCAGCCCAAAAATTCCCATGGCAGCATCAAAATGTCACATGGCAGCACCAAAAATTCCCATTTCACTGTCAGAAATTCCCATGGTGGCTGCAAAAATTCCCATGGCAGCCCCAAAAATTCCCATGGCAGCCCCAAAATTGACATTTCAGCATCCAAAATTGACATTTCAGCACCAAATCTTGCATTTCAGCAATAAAAATTCACATGATGGCACCAAAAGTTCACCTTGCAGCCCTAAAATCTGGCATTTCTGCCCCAAAACCCCACAGTTCACCCCAAATGCCACATTTCAGGCCCCAAAATTCACATTTCAGCCCCAAAATCCTGCACTTCATCCCACATTTCACCCCAAAATTCCCATTTCAGCCCCAAATCCCACATTTCACCCCAAAATTTCCCATTTCAGCCCCCAAATCCCACATTCCACCCCAAAATTCCCATTTCAGCCCCCAAATCCCACATTTCACCCCAAAATTTCCCATTGCAGCCCCCAAATCCCACATTCCACCCCAAAATTTCCCATTTCAGCCCCCAAATCCCACATTCCACCCCAAAATTTCCCATTTCAGCCCCAAATCCCACATTCCACCCCAAAATTTCCCATTGCAGCCCCAAATCCCACATTTCACCCCAAAATTTTCCCATCTCAGCCCCCAAATCCACATTTCATTCCCAAATTTTCCCATCTCAGCCCCCAAATCCCACATTTCACCCCAAAATTTCCCATTGCAGCCCCCAAATCCCACATTTCACCCCAAAATTTCCCATTTCAGCCCCAAATCCCACATTTCACCCCAAATTTTCCCATCTCAGCCCCCAAATCCCACATTCCACCCCAAAATTTCCCATTGCAGCCCCAAATCCCACATTTCACCCCAAAAAAATCCACATTTCAGCCCCAAATATCCACATAGCAGGACTAAATATTCACACTGCAGCCCCAAAAATTCCCATTGCAGCCCAAAAATCCTTCGATTCAGCCCAAAAATTCCCATTGCAGCCCCAAAAAATCACATTGCAGCCCAAAAATTCACATTGCAGGCCCAAATCCTCTGCTTCAGCCCCAAAATTCACAATGCAGCCCCAGAAATTCCCATTGCAGCCCCAGAAATTCCCATTGCAGGACTAAAAATTCACATTGCAGGACCAAAAAAATCACATTTCGGCCCCAGAAATTCACATTTCAACCCCAAAATCCTCTGATTCAGCCCAAAATTCACATGGCAGCACCAGAAATTCCCATTTCAGCCCCAAAAATTCCCATTGCAGTCCCAAATATCTACTATGCAGGACTAAAAATTCACATTTCGGCCCCAGAAATTCACATTTCAACCCCAAAATCCTCTGCTTCAGACCAAAAATTCACATGGCAGCCCCAAAAATCCTGTGGTTCTGCCCAAGAATTCACATTTCAACCCCAAAAATCCACATTTCAGCCCCAAAATTCACATGGCAGCCCCAGAAATTCACATTGCGGCCCCAGAAATTCACATTGCAGCCCCAAAAATTCACATTGCGGCCCCAAAAATTCACACTTCAACCCCAAATCCTCTGCTTCAGCCCCAAATCTTCTGGTTCAGCCCAAAAATTCCCATGGCAGCATCAAATCCTCCGATTCAGGACCAGAAATTCCCATTGCAGCCCCAAAAATTCCCATTGCAGCCTTAAAAATCCTGTGGCTCTGCCCAAGAATTCACATTTCAACCCCAAAAATTCCCATTGCAATCCCAGAAACTCGTATTTCAGCCCCAAAAATTCACATTGCAGCCCCAAAAAATCACATTGCAGCCTCAGAAATTCACATTTTGGTCACAAATCCTCTGATTCAGCCCCAAAATCCTCTGCTTCAGACCAAAAATTCACCTTTCGGCCCCAAAAATTCACATGGCAGCCCCAAAAATTCACATTAAGGTCCCAAACATTCACATTAAGGTCCCAAACATTCACATTTCAGCCCCAAATCCCACATTCCACCCCAAAAATTCCCATTTCAGCCCCCAAATCCCACATTTCACCCCAAATTTTCCCATCTCAGCCCCCAAATCCCACATTTCACCCCAAATTTTCCCATCTCAGCCCCCAAATCCCACATTTCACCCCAAAAATTCCCATTTCAGCCCCCAAATCCCACATTCCACCCCAAAATTTCCCATTGCAGCCCCAAATCCCACATTTCATCCCAAAATTTCCCATTTCAGGCCCCAAATCCCACATTTCACCCCAAAATTTCCCATCTCAGCCCCCAAATCCCACATTTCACCCCAAATTTTCCCATCTCAGCCCCCAAATCCCACATTTCAACCCCAAAATTTGATTTTTTCGACACAAAATTTGATCTTTTTGCCCGAAAACTCCCACATTTTACACCCCAAATGTCCCATTTTCCCCCCAAAATGTCACATTTCACCCCCCCAAAAAACCCCAAACACCCCAAAACACCCAGAAAGGGCGAGTTTGACCCAAAAAAACCCTAAAATGGGGGGGTCAGAACAAGGGTTCCCCAAAAATGGGGTGAGCCCAAATCCCCTAAAATTGGGGTGACCTCAACCCCCCCCCAAAAAAGGGGAGGGTCAATCCAAAACCCCTCAAAAATGGGGTGACCCCAACGCCCCCCCAAAAATGGGGGTGACCCCAACGCCCCCCCAAAAATGGGGTGTCCCCAAACCCCCTCACAAAGGGGGGTAACCCCAAACACCCAAAAAGGGGGGTGACCCTAAAACCCCCCAAAAATGGAGTGACCCCAAAGCCACCCCCAAAGGGGGGGTGATCCCAAACCCTCCCAAAAATGGGGGTGACTCCAAAGCCCCCCAAAAATGGGGGTGACTCCAACCCCCCCAAAAATGGGGGGAGCCCAAACCCCCTCACAAAGGGGGGGGTGACCCCAACCCCCCCCTAAAAGCGGAGTCAATCCAAATCCCCTCAAAGGGGGGTGACCCCAACCCCCCCCCCAAAAGCGGAGTCAATCCAAATCCCCTCAAAGGGGGGTGACGCCAACCCCCCCTCAGGAGGAGTCACCCCAAAGCCCCTCACAAAGAGGGGTCACCCCAAACGCCCCTCAGGGCTGTCACCCCCTCGCACAAAAAAGGCGGGAACCCCCTCACCCCACTGGGAGGGGGCGCCTCCATTTTCCCCCTCAGGGGGGCGATGCCCCGCCCCCCCCATCGCCCTCATCCCTGAGGGGGGAACCCTCCATTGTTCAATGACAGCTCCCTCACGGCCCCGCCGGCCCCTCGTACCTGCGGTCCGTGGCCATGGCGACCCCCGGCCGCCCTCCCGGGGGGGCTCCGCGCCGTTTCCCCCTCACCGGCAGCCCCGCAGCCGCCGCCATCGCGGAGCCGCCGCCGCCGCCCCGGCCGGCACTGACTGACAGCGGGCGAGCACCGCGTCCAATCAGCGCTCGAGTTCCCCGTCTGGGACCGCCCACCGGCAGCGTCTTCGCTAATCACGAGAGGGAACTGCAATGACAAGCCCCGCCTGCCGCCCCGATGACCAATGGAATTGAGCAATCGAGTTGATGGGCAGGGTGTTTATCCAATGAGAACCAAGGAGGGGCTCGGCGCCCACACCCCCGTGAGTGGCGGTGGGAAAAGGTGTGGAAGCGACGAATGGAAGGCTCAGGTGCGGAGCGGTGGGAAGCGGTGTGGGAACCGAGGCTCAGGTGCGGATGATTGATGGGCAAAACAGCCAATCAACTGCCGCGTCTCGCTTGGAGTGGCACCTGGCTGACAGGACAGGACGACAAGCCCCGCCGCTCTACCTGAAAGCTTGGATTTGATTGACAAGAGTCTCAGCCAATTGCAGGGCAGAAGCTGCTGAGCCAGCCAATGGAAGCGCGCGTACCAGGAGGAGTCCCGCCCCCAACTCTAGGCGCTCGTCCCGCTCCCCTGGGGAAATGAGCGACTTCTATTGGCCAGTGGCGATGATTGACAGGCGCCTGTTCCAATGGGGCGTCGAAGAGCCGTGTGGGGACGGAGGGTCGCGCCATTGGAGACCCCAGGGATGGGGGAGAGCGGTGAGGGGTCAGCCGCGATGGAGTGAGGATCGTTCAGGAATCTGGATATGGGAATGACCAGGGATAGGATGAGGGGATCCCTCATTCCCTCAGGAATCTGGGAATGCCCAGGGATGTCGATTCCCTCAGGAATCTGGGGTGAGGGGATTGCTTCTTCCCTCAGGGATCTGGAATGGGGTGAGGGCATCCCTCATTCCCTCAGGGATCTGGAGTGAAGGGATCCTTCATTCCCTCAGGCATCTGAGAATACCCAGGGTGGAGTGAGGGGATCCCTGTTCACACAGAAGGGGAATATTCCTCTAAATATCAGGAATTTTCCTGTTCTTAACAGGAAAACTTCTATTTTCTGTCCCACACGTGACACATCTCAGCTCTTCCCAACTGATTCTCTTTCCCAGACTCCATTCCTTCATTTCCTGATCCTTTATTTTGCTTTTCCCCAGAAATTTCTGAGAATTTCCTGGAATTCCTGCTAAACCACATCCTCGAGCGCTGGATTTTCTGGTCAACCACATGGATGACAACTGGAAGTCGCCTTAGTGCCTCATTTTTGGAATAAATTACTCCCAAAAAATCCAAAATTTAGGATTTTTTTGGTTTAATTACCCCTCAAAATCAGCTTTTTGTTCCTCCAGCCCTCTTTTTTCCCCAAAAAAAAGAGCTCAAAATCCTCATCCACGGGCTCTCGGTTGGTGCTTAAAATCTGCCCTGGCACTGGAAAATTCCTGCGTTTTCCCTCTCACTTTCCTCTCCCTTTTCCCCTCACCTTTCCCACCCTTTTCCCCCTCACACTTCTCACCTTTCCCCCCTCACATTTCCCAATGATTCCTCCTCATGTTTCCCAATCTTTTTCCCCTCACACTTCCCACCCTTTCCCCCTCACACTTCTCACCTTTCCCTCCTCACATTTCCCAATGATTCCTCCTCATGTTTCCCAATCTTTTTCCCCTCACATTTCCCACCCTTTTCCCCCTCACACTTCTCACCTTTCCCTCCTCACATTTCCCAATGATTCCTCTTCATGTTTCCCAATCTTTTTCCCCTCACACTTCCCACCCTTTCCCCCTCACATTTCCCAACTCTTTTCTCCTCACATTTCCCAACTCTTTCCTCTCACATTTCCCACTGTTTCCCCCTGATGTTTCCCGTCCTTTCCCCCTCACATTTCCCACCCTTTTTCTCATCACCTTTCCCACCCTTTCCCCCTCACATTTCCTGTCCATTTCCCCTCAGATTTCCCACCATTTTCTCTCTCATGTTTCCAGCCCTTTTCCCCCTCACGTTTCTCGCCCTTTTCCCCCCTCATATTTCCCTTTTTTCCCCTCATGTTTCTCACCTTTTCCCCTCACCTTTCCCACCTTTTTCCCCCTCATATTACCCGCCCTTTCCCCCTCAAATTTCCTGCCTTTTTCCCCCTCACATTTCCCGCCCTTTCCCCCTCACCTTTCCTGCCATTTTCCCCTCACATTTCCTGCCCTTTTCCCTCTCTCATTTCCCAACTTTTCCCCCTCACATTTCCCACCCTTTCCCCCCTCATATTTCCCTTTTCCCCTTCACGTTTCTCACCTTTTCCCTTCAACTTCCCCACTCTTTTTCCCCCTCACATTTCCAGCCCTTTTCCCCTCACCTTCCCCACTCTTTTTCCTCTTCACATTTCCAGCCCTTTTCCCCTCACCTTTCCCACCTTTTTCCCCCCTCACATTTCCCGCCCTTTCCCCCTCACCTTTCCCGCCATTTTCCCCTCACATTTCCTGCCCTTTTCCCTCTCTCATTTCCCAACTTTTCCCCCTCACATTTCCCACCCTTCCCCCCCTCATATTTCCCTTTTCCCCTTCACGTTTCTCACCTTTTCCCTTCACCTTCCCCACTCTTTTTCCCCCTCACATTTCCAGCCCTTTTCCCCTCACCTTCCCCACTCTTTTTCCCCTCACATTTCCTACCCTTTTTCCCCTCACCTTTCCCACCTTTTTCCCCCTCACATTTCCCGCCCTTTCCCCCTCACCTTTCCCGCCATTTTCCCCTCACATTTCCTGCCCTTTTCCCTCTCTCATTTCCCAACTTTTCCCCCTCACATTTCCCACCCTTCCCCCCTCACATTTCCTACCCTTTCCCCCTCACCTTTCCCGCCATTTTCCCCTCACATTTCCTGCCCTTTCCCCCTCACCTTTCCCGCCATTTTCCCCTCACATTTCCTGCCCTTTTCCCTCTCTCATTTCCCAACTTTTCCCCCTCACATTTCCCACCCTTTCCCCCCTCATATTTCCCTTTTCCCCTTCACGTTTCTCACCTTTTCCCCTCACCTTCCCCACTCTTTTTCCCCCTCACATTTCCAGCCCTTTTCCCCTCACCTTCCCCACTCTTTTTCCCCCTCACATTTCCCACCCTTTCCCCCTCACCTTTCCCGCCATTTTCCCCTCACATTTCCTGCCCTTTTCCCTCTCTCATTTCCCAACTTTTCCCCCTCATATTTCCCTTTTCCCCTTCACGTTTCTCACCTTTTCCCCTCACCTTCCCCACTCTTTTTCCCCCTCACATTTCCAGCCCTTTTCCCCTCACCTTCCCCACTCTTTTTCCCCTCACCTTTGTTATAGACAGCTACCGTGATTAACGACCCTGGCAATTAAATGATGTGAATATTTAGAGAAGCCTTGTTGATGTATAATTATTGTCATTTCCATGTTCTGTGCTCTCGGGGCGGGGCCTGGCAGCACCCGACCCTCCAATCAGATTGCAGGAAAGCAGCCTCCACCAATGAACAGCAAAGAAGAGTTGACTGACAGGCTCCAGGAAGGCCGCGATTGGCTGATGCAGCCCCCGGGTATAAAAGGCGAAGCGTCCATCTTGAACAGGAGCCATCCCACGGTGGGCAGCCGTGAGGGAAGGTCCCAGGCCTGGTTTTCCTTACTTAGTCCTTTTCTTGTCGGTTTTGTGAAGGTTTAATTCACCTTTTACCATTTTCCAAGTGAACTGTCGTCTTTGGCAAATCCCTTAAAAAAATCGGGATTGGTTTTGCACAAACTCCTTTAAAAAATCGGGATTTTTTTGCACAAATCCCTTTAAAGAATCGGGATTTCTGGCCCCAGTTTTGGTGAGCAGAGGGGATTTCAGCAGTTGTTGGGTCTCTCGCAGATCCAGCGCAGCGGCTGCGAGCACAGCGCGCTCACCCAGCGCCCCTTGGGGCCCAGGGCGCCGCAGTCCTTCAGCTCCTGCTGCTCCTCCTTCAGCCACACGTCCCAAAAGCTGCAAAAGGGACAAAAACCAGAAAAAAATCAAATCGCAGCATTCAACTGTCACCAAAACCAAAAAGTTTTAGGGGGCAGAAATGCAGCGAAATGTCATTTTCTTCAAGGAAAAAATGAAAAAATAAAAAAAATCAGATGGATGCGGTCAGGTTTGGCTTTTTGATCTCGTGGTTTTGAAGGAAAATTGGGATTTTTACACCCCAAAATCAGGATGTTTTACCCTGAAAATGGAGAATTTTTCCTGGAAGGCGGGATATCTTTACCAAAAAAAGAAATCTGAGTTTTTAAACTAAAACTCAGGATTTATTTACAAAAAATTATGTTTGGTTTTTTTTTTGTTTTTTTTTTTTTGCCCCAAAATCAGGATTTTCCCCCCAGAACTGGATTTTTTTCCCCAAAACGGAGATTTTTTAACCAAAACTGAGATTTTTTTTCCCCCTGGGCTGGGATTGTTACATGTACTGGGGCTCCTGGCCGGTGACCCAGCGCCATTTCCCCTCCTGCTCCACGTCCGTCAGCCCCAGCCAGTAGGAGCTGCTGCGGTTGCTGTTCTCCAGCAGGAAAACCTGCCAAAAAATCCCCCAAATTCCATTTCATAAAACCCTCCCAAATTTTTTTTAAGTCCTAAAAAAAAAATCCCAAAAAATTAAAATAAAAAACTCCCAAAAATTCCCACAAAAAACCCCCAAACATAAAAAAAAAACTTTTAAAATGCAAAAAATATTTTTAAAAATCCAAAAATGTTTCCACCCCCAAAAAATATTTTAAAAATTTCCCCCCAAAATCAAAAAAAAAAAAAATTCCCCCCAAAAATCTCAAAAAATTCCCCAAAAATTCTCCAAAAAATCCCAAATAAATCCTAAAAAATGCAAAAAAAATTAAGAATCTCCAAAAATTTTCCCCAAAAAATATAAAAAAAATCCCCCCAAAATTCCCCAAAACATTCTCAAAAAATTCCCCCAAAATGTCCCAAAAATTCCCCCCAAAATCCCAAAAATTAAAAAAAAAATCCCCCAAAATCTCCAAAAAACTCCTAAAAATACAAAAAATATTTTTTAAAATCCCCCAAATTTCCCCCAAAAACTCCCAAAACGTCCCCAAAAAAACCCCAAAGCAACCCAAAAAACCTGCCAAAAAATTCACCAAAAATCCCTTAGGATTCCCCCCCAAAAAAAATTAAAAAACAAAAAAAATCCCCCCCAAAATCCCATAAAATCCCAAAAAACCCTCAAAATTTCCCAAATAAATTTCCCAAAAATTCCCCCAAAAATCCCAACAAAATCCCATAAAATCCCAAAAAACTCCAAAATTTCCCAAATAAATTCCCCAAAAATTCCCCCAAAAATCCCAACAGAATTTATTTGGGATTGGATTGGGATGGATTGGGGGTTTGGATTTGGGATTGGGGATGGGATTGGGATTGGGGATGGGGATTGGGATTGGGATTGGGGATGGGATTGGGGATGGGATTGGGGATTGGGGATGGGATTGGGGATGGGGATTGGGATTGGGATTGGGGATTGATTTGGGATTGGGGATTGGGATTGGGGATTGGGGATTGATTTGGGATTGGGGATGGGATTGGGATTGGGGATTGGGATTGGGGATTGGGATTGGGGATGGGATTGGGATTGGGGATTGATTTGGGATGGATTGGGGATTAGGGATGGGATTGGGATTGGGATTTGGGATTGGGATTTGGGATTGGGGATTGGGATTGGGGATGGGATTGGGATTGGGGATTGATTGGGGATTGGGGATTGGGATTGGGGATTGATTTGGGATTGGGGATTGATTGGGGATTGGGATTGGGGATTGATTTGGGATTGGGGATGGGATTGGGGATTGATTTGGGATTGGGGATGGGATTGGGGATTGATTTGGGATTTGGGATTGGGGATTTATTTGGGATTGGGGATTGATTTGGGATTGGGGATTGATTTGGGATTGGGGATTGATTTGGGATTGGGGATTGGGATCAGGGATTGGGGATTGATTTGGGATTGGGGATTGATTGGGGATTGGGGATTGGGATTTGGGATTGATTGAGGATTGGGGGTTTGGGATTGGGATTTGGGATTGGGGATTGATTGGGGATTGGGGATTGATTTGGGATTGGGGATTGATTGGGGATTGGGGATTGATTTGGGATTGGGGATTGGGATCAGGGATTGGGGATTGATTTGGGATTGGGGATTGATTGGGGATTGGGGATTGGGATTTGGGATTGATTGAGGATTGGGGGTTTGGGATTGGGATTTGGGATTGGGGATTGATTGGGGATTGGGGATTGATTTGGGATTGGGGATTGATTGGGGATTGATTTGGGATTGGGATTGGGATTGATTGGGGATTGGGGATTGGGGATTGGGGATTGATTTGGGATTGGGGATTGGGATTGATTGGGGATTGGGGATTGGGGATTGATTGGGGATTGATTTGGGATTGGGGATTGGGATTGATTTGGGATTGGGATTTGGGATTGATTTGGGATTGGGGATTGGGGATTTGGGATTGATTTGGGATTGGGGATTGGGATTGATTTGGGATTTGGGATTGGGATTGATTTGGGATTGGGGATTGGGATTTGGGATTGATTGGGGATTGATTTGGGATTTGGGATTGGGATTGATTTGGGATTGGGGATTGGGATTTGGGATTGATTGGGGATTGGGGATTTGGGACTGGGGATTTGGAATTGATTCAGGGTCTGGGATTGATTTGGGATTGGGGATTTGGGATTGGGATTTGGAATTGATTCAGGGTCTGGGATTGGGGATTTGGGACTGGGGATTTGGGATTGATTTGGGGTTCAGGATCAGGGATTGGGGATCAATTGGGGATGGATTTGGGATCAGGGATCGGGGATTGATTTGGGATCAGGGATTTGGGATCGGGGACTGGGGACTGATTTGTGATTCGGGATTTGGGATCAGGGACTGGGGACCGATTTGTGATTCGGGATTTGGGATCAGGGTTTGGGGACTGAGTTGTGATTCGGGATTTGGGATCAGGGACTGGGGACTGATTTGTGATTCAGGATTTGGGATCAGGGATTGGGGACTGATTTGTGATTCGGGATTTGGGATCAGGGACTGGGGACTGATTTGTGATTTGGGATTTGGGATCAGGGACTGGGGATTGATTTGTGATTCAGGATTTGGGATCAGGGACTGGGGACTGATTTGGGATTCAGGATTTGGGATCAGGGACTGGGGACTGAGTTGTGATTCAGGATTTGGGATCAGGGATCGGGGATTGATTTGTGATTCAGGATTTGGGATCAGGGATTGGGGACTGATTTGGGATCAGGGATTTGGGATCAGGGATTGGGGACTGATTTGTGAGTCAGGATTTGGGATCAGGGATCGGGGACTGATTTGGGATCGGGGATTTGGGATCGGGGATTGGGGACTGATTTGTGATTCGGGATTTGGGATCAGGGATCGGGGACTGAGTTGTGATTCGGGATTTGGGATCAGGGATTTGGGATGGGGTTTCGGGGTTCCCCGTCCCTGACCTGCTCCTCCTCGTCGTTGACCACGGCCAGCTGCGCGCCCAGGTCGGCGCAGGCGTTGCGGGCGCGGCCCCAGCTGAGCGCGTCCCGCGAGAAGGAATAGCAGGAGGAGCCGTGCTGCTGCCAGCCCGGCCCGCAGCGCCGCGAGCTGCCCAGGGCCCGGCACAGCAGCTCTGGGGGAGAAACATCGGGGATTATCCAGGGAATCGTCCGGGAAAATACCGGGAAATGATCCAGGAAAATAATACAGGATAATGGGAACCGCCGGGGAAACGGCCCCGCAGCGCCGCGAGCTGCCCAGGGCCCGGCACAGCAGCTCTGGGGGAAAAATATCGGGGATTATCCAGGGAATCGTCCGGGAAAACAGCGGGAAAGGATCCGGGAAAATACCGGGAAATAATGCAGGATAATGGGAACCCCGGGGAAACGGCCCCGCAGCGCCCGGCACAGCAGCTCTGGGGGAAACACCGGGAAATGGGGAATTATCCTGGGCAAATAGGTGGGAAAATCCAGGGAAAGTTCCAGGAAAATCCAGGGAAATGATCCAGGAAAACATTGGAAAATGGGGAATTATCCTGGGAGAATATCTGGGAAAATCCAGGGAAAGATCCAGGAAAATCCAGGGAAAAGATCCAGGAAAATCCAGGGAAAAGATCCAGGAAAACAGCAGGAAATGATCCAGGAAAACACTGGAAAATGGGGAATTATCCTGGGCAAATAGGTGGGAAAATCCAGGGAAAAGATCCAGGAAAACAGCAGGAAAAGATCCAGGAAAACACTGGAAAATGGGGAATTATCCTGGGAAAAGATCCAGGAAAATCCAGAGAAAAGATCCAGGAAAACACTGGAAAATGGGGAATTATCCTGGGCAAATAGCTGGGAACATCCAGGGAAATGATCCAGGAAAATCCAGGGAAAAGATCCAGGAAAACACCGGGAAATGGGGAATTATCCTGGGAAAATATCTGGGAAAATCCAGGGAAAAGATCCAGGAAAACACCGGGAAATGGGGAATTATCCTGGGCGAATATCCAGGAAAATCCAGGAAAACAGCAGGAAATCATCTCCGGAAAAGATCCAGGAAAATCCCAGTAAATGGGGAATTATCCTAGGAAAATATCTGGGAAAATCCAGGGAAAAGATCCAGGAAAATCCAGGGAAAAGATCCAGGAAAACACTGGAAAATGGGGAATTATCCTGGGAAAAGATCCAGGAAAATCCAGGGAAAAGATCCAGGAAAACACTGGAAAATGGGGAATTATCCTGGGAAAATAGCTGGGAAAATCCAGGGAAAAGATCCAGGAAAACACCGGGAAATGATCCAGGAAAATCCAGGGAAAAGACCCAGGAAAATCCAGGGAAATGATCCAGGAAAACACTGGGAAATGGGGAATTATCCTGGGCAAATAGCTGGGAAAATCCAGGGAAAAGATCCAGGAAAATCCAGGAAAAAGATCCAGGAAAACACCGGGAAATGGGGAATTATCCTGGGAGAATATCTGGGAAAATCCAGGGAAAAGATCCAAGAAAACACCGGGAAATGGGGAATTATCCTGGGCGAATATCCAGGAAAATCCAGGAAAACAGCAGGAAATGATCTCTGGAAAAGATCCAGGAAAATCCCAGTAAATGGGGAATTATCCTAGGAAATATCTGGGAAAATCCAGGGAAAAGATCCAGGAAAATCCAGGGAAAAGATCCAGGAAAACACTGGAAAATGGGGAATTATCCTGGGAAAATAGCTGGGAAAATCCAGGGAAAAGATCCAGGAAAATCCAGGGAAATGATCCAGGAAAATCCAGGGAAATGATCCAGGAAAATCCAGGGAAATGATCCAGGAAAATCCAGAGAAAAGATCCAGGAAAATCCAGAGAAAAGATCCAGGAAAATCCAGGGAAAAAATCAGGAAAACACCGGGAAATGGGGAATTATCCTGGGAAAAGATCCAGGAAAATCCAGGGAAAAGATCCAGGAAAACACTGGAAAATGGGGAATTATCCTGGGAAAATAGCTGGGAAAATCCAGGGAAAAGATCCAGGAAAATCCAGGGAAATGATCCAGGAAAATCCAGGGAAATGATCCAGGAAAATCCAGGGAAATGATCCAGGAAAATCCAGAGAAAAGATCCAGGAAAATCCAGGGAAAAAATCCAGGAAAACACCGGGAAATGGGGAATTATCCTGGGAAAAGATCCAGGAAAATCCAGGGAAAAGATCCAGGAAAACACTGGAAAATGGGGAATTATCCTGGGAGAATATTCAGGAATATCCAGAGAAAAGATCCAGGAAAATCCAGGGAAATGATCCAGGAAAACACTGGAAAATGGGGAATTATCCTGGGAGAATATCTGGGAAAATCCAGGGAAAGTTCCAGGAAAATCCAGGGAAAAGATCCAGGAAATCCAGGGAAAAGATCCAGGAAAACAGCAGGAAATGATCCAGGAAAACACTGGAAAATGGGGAATTATCCTGGGAGAATATCCAGGAAAATCCAGGGAAAAGATCCAGGAAAATCCAGAGAAAAGACCCAGGAAAATCCAGGGAAAAGATCCAGGAAAATCCAGGGAAATGATCCAGGAAAATCCAGGGAAATGGGAAAAACCCCAAGGAAAAATCCCGGGGATTTTTTTTTTTTAATTTTGGGTGGATTTTTTTTATTTTTGTGAGATTTTTTTTTTTTTGGCGAATTTTTTGGGGGATTTTTTATTATTTTGGGGGATTTTTAAAATTTTATTTTATTCAGGATTTTTTGGGATTTTATTTGGCAAATTTTTGGAATTTTTCAGGGAACTTTTGAGGGAACTTTTTGGTTTTTTTTTTTTTTAATTTTGGGAAGTGTTGGGAAATTTTGAGGAGAAATTTTGGGGAACTTTTGGAATTTTTTGGGGGGGATTTTTTTGGGGAATTTTTGGAAATTGTTTGGAATTTTTAAAACATTTTTTGGGTGTTTTGGGGGATTTTTTTTAGTTTTTAGGGGACTTCTATGGAAATTTTTAGGGATTTGGGGGGGATTTTTAAGGGAATATTGAGGAATTTCTGGGGGGAATTTTCGGAGGAATTTGGGGATTTTTTGGGGGAATTTTGGGATCTTTTGAGAATTTATTTTTGCATCTTTCAATTTCCATGGATTTTTTTTGTGTGTGTATTTTTTTGGGGGGGGTAAATTTTTGGGATGGATTTTTTTTTTTTTAAATTTTGGGAATTTTTGGGGGGAAATTTTGGGAGATTTTTGGGGAGAACTGTGGGCAAATTTTGAGAAATTCTGGGGAATTTTTTTTTTATTTGTGGGGAATTTTGGGGGGAAATGTTGGGAATTTTGGGGGGGATTTGTGGGGAATGTTGTGGGGTTTGTGGGGAATGTTGGGGGGGTTTGTGGGGAATGTTGGGGGGTTTGTGGGGAATGTTGGGGGGGTTTGTGGGGAATGTTGGGGGGGTTTGTGGGGAATGTTGGGGGATTTGTGGGGAATGTTGGGGGGGTTTGTGGGGAATGTTGGGGGGGTTTGTGGGGAATTTGTGGGGATTTTTTGGGAATTTTCGGGGGGCTTGTGGGGAATGTTGGGGGGGTTTGTGGGGAATGTTGGGGGGGATTTGTGGGGAATGTTGGGGGATTTGTGGGGAATGTTGGGGGGATTTGTGGGAATGTTGGGGGGATTTTTGAGGAATGTTGGGGGGGTTTGTGGGGAATGTTGGGGGGGTTTGTGGGGAATGTTGGGGGGGTTTGTGGGGAATGTTGGGGGGTTTGTGGGGAATGTTGGGGGGGTTTGTTGGAATGTTGGGGGGGTTTGTGGGGAATGTTGGGGGGATTTGTGGGGAATGTTGGGGGATTTGTGGGGAATGTTGGGGGGGTTTGTGGGGAATGTTGGGGGGATTTGTGGGGAATGTTGGGGGGGTTTGTGGGGAATGTTGGGGGGTTTGTGGGAATGTTGGGGGGGGTTGTGGGGAATGTTGGGGGGATTTGTGGGGAATGTTGGGGGGATTTGTGGGGAATGTTGGGGGGTTTGTGGGGAATGTTGGGGGGTTTGTGGGGAATGTTGGGGGGGTTTGTGGGGAATTTGTGGGGATTTTTTGGGAATTTTCGGGGGGCTTGTGGGGAATGTTGGGGGGGTTTGTGGGGAATGTTGGGGGGGATTTGTGGGGAATGTTGGGGGATTTGTGGGGAATGTTGGGGGGATTTGTGGGGAATGTTGGGGGGATTTTTGAGGAATGTTGGGGGGGTTTGTGGGGAATGTTGGGGGGGTTTGTGGGGAATGTTGGGGGGGGTTTGTGGGGAATGTTGGGGGGTTTGTGGGGAATGTTGGGGGGGTTTGTTGGGAATGTTGGGGGGGTTTGTGGGGAATGTTGGGGGGATTTGTGGGGAATGTTGGGGGGATTTGTGGGGAATGTTGGGGGGGTTTGTGGGGAATGTTGGGGGGATTTGTGGGGAATGTTGGGGGGGTTTGTGGGGAATGTTGGGGGGGTTTGTGGGGAATGTTGGGGGGGTTGTGGGGAATGTTGGGGGGATTTGTGGGGAATGTTGGGGGGATTTGTGGGGAATGTTGGGGGGTTTGTGGGGAATGTTGGGGGGTTTGTGGGGAATGTTGGGGGGGTTTGTGGGGAATGTTGGGGGGGTTTGTGGGGAATGTTGGGGGTTTTGTGGGGAATGTTGGGGGGTTTGTGGGGAATGTTGGGGGGATTTATGGGGAATGTTGGGGGGATTTGGGGGGAATGTTGGGGGGTTTGTGGGGAATGTTGGGGGGTTTGTGGGGAGATTTGGGGGGATTTGTGGGGAATGTTGGGGGGTTTGTGGGGAATGTTGGGGGGTTTGTTGGGTATGCTGGGGGGTTTGTTGGGAATGTTGGGGGGGTTTGTGGGGAATGTTGGGGGGGTTTGTGGGGAATGTTGGGGGGTTTGTGGGGAATTTGTGGGGATTTTTTGGGAATTTTGGGGGGGCTTGTGGGGAATGTTGGGGGGAATTGTGGGGAATGTTGGGGGGGTTTGTGGGGAATGTTGGGGGGTTTGTGGGGAATGTTGGGGGATTTTTTGGGAATTTTGGGGGGGTTTGTGGGGAATGTTGGGGGGAATTGTGGGGAATGTTGGGGGGGTTTGTGGGGAATGTTGGGGGGTTTGTGGGGAATGTTGGGGGGATTTTTTGGGAATTTTGGGGGGGTTTGTGGGGAATGTTGGGGGATTTGTGGGGAATGTTGGGGGGGTTTGTGGGGAATGTTGGGGGATTTGTGGGGAATGTTGGGGGGATTTTTTGGGAATTTTGGGGGGTTTGTGGGGAATGTTGGGGGATTTGTGGGGAATGTTGGGGGGGTTTGTGGGGAATGTTGGGGGGGTTTGTGGGGAATGTTGGGGGGGATTTGGGCGGAATGTTGGGGGAGTTTGTTGGGAATGTTGGGGGGAATTGTGGGGGGATTTGGGGGGTTTGTGGGGAATGTTGGGGGGGTTTGTGGGGAATGTTGGGGGGTTTGTGGGGAATGTTGGGGGGTTTGTGGGGAATGTTGGGGGGTTTGTGGGGAACGTTGGGGGGGTTTGTGGGGAATGTTGGGGGGTTTGTGGGGAATGTTGGGGGGGGTTTGTGGGGAATGTTGGGGGGTTTGTGGGGAATGTTGGGGGTTTTGTGGGGAATGTTGGGGGGTTTGTGGGAATGTTGGGGGGATTTATGGGGAATGTTGGGGGATTTGGGGGGAATGTTGGGGGGTTTGTGGGGAATGTTGGGGGGTTTGTGGGGAGATTTGGGGGGATTTGTGGGAATGTTGGGGGGTTTGTGGGGAATGTTGGGGGGTTTGTTGGGTATGCTGGGGGGGTTTGTTGGGAATGTTGGGGGGGTTTGTGGGGAATGTTGGGGGGGTTTGTGGGGAATGTTGGGGGGTTTGTGGGGAATTTGTGGGGATTTTTTGGGAATTTTGGGGGGCTTGTGGGGAATGTTGGGGGGGTTTTTTGGGAATTTTGGGGGGGTTTGTGGGGAATGTTGGGGGAATTGTGGGGAATGTTGGGGGGGTTTGTGGGGAATGTTGGGGGGTTTGTGGGGAATGTTGGGGGGATTTTTTGGGAATTTTGGGGGGGTTTGTGGGGAATGTTGGGGGATTTGTGGGAATGTTGGGGGGGTTTGTGGGGAATGTTGGGGGGGTTTGTGGGGAATGTTGGGGGGGATTTGGGCGGAATGTTGGGGGAGTTTGTTGGGAATGTTGGGGGGAATTGTGGGGGGATTTGGGGGGTTTGTGGGGAATGTTGGGGGGGTTTGTGGGGAATGTTGGGGGGTTTGTGGGGAATGTTGGGGGGTTTGTGGGGAATGTTGGGGGGTTTGTGGGGAACGTTGGGGGGGTTTGTGGGGAATGTTGGGGGGTTTGTGGGGAATGTTGGGGGGGGGTTTGTGGGGAATGTTGGGGGGGTTTGTTGGGAATGTTGGGGGGGTTTGTGGGGAATGTTGGGGGGGTTTGTGGGGAATGTTGGGGGGTTTGTGGGGAATGTTGGGGGGGTTTGTGGGGAATGTTGGGGGGTTTGTGGGGAATGTTGGGGGGGTGTGTGGGGAATGTTGGGGGGATTTGTTGGGAATGCCCTTGGTTACCTGCCAGCTCCTGCTGCTCCAGCTGGTGCTGCCGGATCCCGAAACGCAGCCGGGTCTGATCCTGCAGCACTGCACAGACCAGTATGGACCAGTATGGACCAGTACAGACTGGTATAAACCAGTATGGACCAGTACAGACCAGTATAGACCTGTACAGACCAGTACAGACTGGTATAAACCAGTATGGACCAATATAAACCAGCATGGATCAGTACAGACCAGTACGGAGCAGTATGGAACAGTACGGACCGGTACGGACCAGTACAGACCAGTATGGACCAGTACTGACCAGTATGGACCGGTACAGACCAGTATGGACCATCATGGACCAGTATGGACCAGTATGGATTGGTATGGACCAGTACAAACCAGTATGGACCAGTACAAACCAGTACAAACCAGTACGGACCAGTACGAATCGGTACAAACCAGTATGGACCAGTACGGACTGGTATAAACCAGTACAAACCAGTACGGACCAGTACAGAGCAATACAGAGCTGTACGGACTGGTATGGGCTGTATGGACCAGTAGAGACCAGTACAGACCAGTCCCACCCAGTATAACCCAGTTCCATCCCAGTTTGTCCCAGTCCATCCCAGTCCCCCTAATCCCCTCCCAGTCCCTCCCAGCTCCCTCCAATCCCCTCCCAGTCTATCCCAGTCCCCCCAGTCCCCTCCCAGTTCCCTCCCAGTTTATCCCAGTTCCCCCCAGTCCCCTCCCAGTTCCCTCCCAGTTTATCCCAGTTCCCCCCAGTCCCTCCCAGTCCCTCCCAGTGCAATTCCCTCATTCCCAGTTTGGGCTCTCACCGGAATCCCAAATTCCTGAGAAATTCTCCTTCAGCAGCTCCAGCTCCGCCCGCAGCTCCTGGTCTGGGGAGGGCCCAAAATCCCCAGAATTCACCCCAAAATCCCAAATTCCTCAGAATTCACCCCAAAGTCCCAAATTCCCCAGAATTCAGCCAAAATCCCCAAAATTCAGCCCAAAGTCCCAAATTCCCCAAAATTCAGCCCAAAATTCCCCAGAACTCACCCCAAAATCCCAAATTCCCTAGAATTCAGTCCCAAATTCCCCAGAATTCAGCCCAAAGTCCCAAATTCCCCAGAATTCAGCCCAAAATCCCAAATTCCCCAGAATTCAGCCCAAAGTCCCAAAGTCCCCAGAATTCAGCCCAAAGTCCCAAATTCCCCAAAATTCAGCCCAAAATTCCCCAGAACTCACCCCAAAATCCCAAATTCCCCAGAATTCAGCCCAAAGTCCCAAATTCCCCAGAATTCAGCCCAAAATTCCCCAGAATTCAGCCCAAAGTCCCAAAATCCCCAGAATTCAGCCCAAAGTCCCAAATTCCCCAGAATTCAGCCCAAAGTCCCAAATTCCCCAGAATTCAGCCCAAAGTTCCCCAGAATTCAGCCCCAAAATCCCAAATTCCCCAGAATTCAGCCCCAAAGTCCCAAATTCCCCAGAACTCAGCCCAAAGTCCCACATTCCCCAGAATTCAGCCCAAAATCCCCAGAATTCAGCCCCAAAGTCCCAAATTCCCCAGAATTCACCCCAAAGTCCCAAATTCCCCAGAATTCACCCCAAAATCCCAAATTCCCTAGAATTCAGTCCCAAATTCCCCAGAATTCAGCCCCAAAGTCCCAAAATCCCCAGAATTCAGCCCCAAAATCCCAAATTCCCCAGAATTCACCCCAAAGTCCCAAATTCCCCAGAATTCAGCCCAAAGTCCCAAATTCCCCAGAATTCACCCCAAAATCCCAAATTCCCCAGAATTCAGCCCAAAGTCCCAAATTCCCCAGAATTCAGCCCCAAAATTCCCAAATTCCCAGAATTCAGCCCAAAATCCCAAATTCCCCAGAATTCACCCCAAAGTCCCAAATTCCCCAGAATTCACCCCAAAGTCCCAAATTCCCCAGAATTCACCCAAAATCCCAAATTCCCCAGAATTCAGCCCAAAATCCCAAATTCCCCAGAATTCAGCCCAAATTCCCCAGAATTCAGCCCAAAGTCCCAAATTCCCCAGAATTCAGCCCCAAAATCCCCAGAATTCAGCCCCAAAGTCCCAAATTCCCCAGAATTCAGCCCAAAGTCCCAAATTCCCCAGAATTCAGCCCCAAAATCCCAAATTCCCCAGAATTCAGCCCAAAATTCCCCAGAATTCAGCCCAAAGTCCCAAATTCCCCAGAATTCAGCCCAAAATCCCCAGAATTCAGCCCAAAGTCCCAAATTCCCCAGAATTCAGCCCAAAATCCCAAAATCCCCAGAATTCACCCCAAAATCCCCAGAATTCACCCCAAAGTCCCAAATTCCCCAGAATTCAGCCCAAAATTTCCCCAGAATTCAGCCCAAAGTCCCAAATTCCCCAGAATTCAGCCCAAAATTCCCCAGAATTCACCCCAAAATCCCAAATTCCCCAGAATTCAGCCCAAAATCCCCAGAATTCAGCCCAAAATCCCAAATTCCCCAGAATTCAGCCCAAAATCCCAAATTCCCCAGAATTCAGCCCAAAATCCAAATTCCCCAGAATTCACCCCAAAGTCCCAAATTCCTCAGAATTCAGCCCCAAAATCCCAAATTCCCCAGAATTCAGCCCCAAAATCCCAAATTCCCCAGAATTCAGCCCAAAATTCCCCAGAATTCAGCCCAAAGTCCAAATTCCCCAGAATTCAGCCCAAAATTCCCCAGAATTCACCCCAAAGTCCCAAATTCCCCAGAATTCACCCCAAAATCCCAAATTCTCCAGGATTCAGCCCCAAATTCCCCAGAATTCAGCCCCAAAGTCCCAAAATCCCCAGAACTCGCCCCAAAGTCCCAAATTCCCCAGAATTCAGCCCCAAAATTCCCAGAATTCAGCCCAAAGTCCCAAATTCCCCAGTATTCACCCCAAATTCCCATTTTCCATCAAATCCACCCCAAAATCTCCATTTCTCCCCGGAATTTTCCCAAAATTCCCATTTTTCCCCCCAGAATCCCTCCCAAAATTCCCTTTTCCCCCCATTTTTCTCTCAAAGTTTCCCAAAAATTTTTATTTCTCCCCCCAAAATCCCCATCTCTTCCCCCTTTTTCCCATTATTTCCCCAGTGTCCCCCACTGTCCCCAGTGTCCCCCACTGTCCCCCACTGTCCCCCATTATTTCCCCATTGTCCCCCCATTGTCCCCCAGTGTTTCCCATTGTCCCCATTGTCCCCCATTATCCCCATTGTCCCCTATTGCCCTCATTGTACCCCATGGTCCCCCATTGTCCCCCATTGTCCCCCATTGTCCCATTGTCCCCATTGTCCCCTATTGTCCCCCATTGTCCCCCATTGTCCCCCAGTGTCCCCATCGTTGTTCCCGTGTTTCCCCTGTGTCCCCCGGTGTCCCCCAGTGTCCCCCCAGTGTCCCCCCAGTGTCCCCCAGTGTCCCATCGTTGTTCCCGTGTTTCCCCAGTGTCCCCCAGTGTTCCCATCGTTATCCCCAGTGTCCCCCAGTGTCCCCCAGTGTCCCTTCCCGTGTCCCCAGTGTCCCCATCGCTGTTCCCACTGTCCCCCAGTGTCCCCCCAGTGTCCCCCAGTGTCCCCATCGTTGTTCCCAGTGTCCCCCAGTGTCCCTTCCCGTGTCCCCCAGTGTCCCCATCGCTGTCCCCAGTATCCCCAGTGTCCCCCAGTGTCCCCATCGTTATCCCCAGTGTCCCCAGTGTCCCTTCCCGTGTCCCCAGTGTCCCCATCGTTGTTCCCAGTGTCCCCAGTGTCCCTTCCCGTGTCCCCATCGCTGTTCCCAGTGTCCCCAGTGTCCCCCAGTGTCCCCATCGCTGTTCCCAGTGTCCCCCAGTGTCCCCTCACTGTCCCCCAGTGTCCCCCAGTGTCCCCATCGTTGTTCCCAGTGTCCCCCAGTGTCCCTTCCCGTGTCCCCAGTGTCCCCATCGTTATTCCCAGTGTCCCCATCGCTGTCCCCAGTGTCCCCAGTGTCCCCCTCACGTTTGCCGATGCCCAGCGCCAGCAGCGCGGCCCAGCCCAGCCCCAGCAGCGCCAGCGCCGCCCCCAGAGCCCCGCCCGCGCATCGGGGGGCACAGCTCCGGGGTCTGGGGGGCGAATTCCCAAACTCGGGGTCCGAATGCCCAAATCCGAGATGGGAACTCCCAAATCCGGGCTGGGAATTCCCAAATCCGGGCTGGGAATTCCCAAATCCGGGCTGGGAATTCCCGAGTCCGGGCTGGGAATTCCCGAGTCCGGGCTGGGAATTCCCCAATCCGGGCTGGGAATTCCCGAGTCCGGGCTGGGAACTGCCGGCATTCCCCAGCCTGGCCTCGGAATTTCGGGGTTTGGGCTGCGGGTCCTGCGGGGCCGGGGAGGAGCCGGGGGGACCCGCCAGGAGGTAAACGCCTGGAATGGGGAAAAACGGGAAAAG
>NW_026776038.1:0-39008 GCF_027477595.1 Haemorhous mexicanus
TCCCCATTCAGGGGATGTCTTGGGTTTTTGGGGGTGCCCCCAGGTTTTGGGGTTCCAGTGGGTTTTTGGGGTCCCGGGGTCCCAGCAGTTTTTGGGGGTCCCAAGGTTTTGGGGATCCCACGGTTTTGGGGTCCCAGTGGTTTTTTCGGGGTCCCAGGTGGGTTTTGGGGGGTCCCAGGGGTTTTGAGGTCCCCCATCAGGAGGTGTGCCGGGGTTTTGGGGCCCCAGTGGTTTTTGGGGGTCCTGGGGGTTTTGGGGGTCCCCATTCAGGGGGGTGTCCTGGGATTTTGGGGGTCCCAGGGACTTTTGTAGTGTCTGAGGGTTTTGGGGGATCCCGGGGTTTTGGGGTCCCCATCAGGAGGTGTCCCAGGGTTTTGGGGTCCCCCATCTTGGCAATGTCCCGGTGGTTTTTGGAGGTCCCAGTGGTTTTTGGGGTCCTGGGGCTTTTTGGGGTCCTCATTCAGGGGTGCCCCAGGTTTTTGGGGGTCCCAAGGTTTGTTAGGGGTCCCACCGAGGTGATTTTTGGGGGTCTCAGTGGTTTTTGGGGGTCTCAGTGGTTTTTGGGGGGGTCCCAGGTGGTTTTTGGGGTCCTGGGTTTTTGGGGGTCTCCATTCAGGGGGTGTGTCCCAGGTTTTTGGGGTCCCGGTGGTTTTTGGGGTCCTGGGTTTTTGGGGGTCTCCATTCAGGGGGGTGTCCCAGGTTTTTGGGGTCCCATGGTTTTTTAGGGTCCCACCGAGGTGGTTTTTGGGGGTCTCTGTGGTTTTTTGGGGTCCCGGTGGTTTTTGGGGGTCTCCATTCAGGGGGGTGTCCCAGGTTTTTGGGGTCCCGGTGGTTTTTGGGGGTCTCCATTCAGGGGGGTGTCCCAGGTTTTTGGGGGTCCCACCCAGGTGGTTTTTGGGGGTCCCGGGGGGGCTCAGCAGCGCCCAGGCCTTGGCGTCGCCGATGGCGCCCCAGACGTCGAACACAAACTCGTCGGGGAAGGCGAAGTCGCCGAGCTGCGCGTCCAGAGCCTCGGCCAGCGCGTCCGGGTCCCGCGCGTCGCGGCCCAGCTCCACCATGGTGGCGGCTGTGGGGACACGGGGACAGCGTCAGGGACATTGGGGACACTGGGGACACCGTCAGGGTCCCGTGCGTCGCGGCCCAGCTCCACCATGGTGGCGGCTGTGGGGACAGGGGGACATTGGGGACAGTGTCAGGGACATCAGGGGACACCCCTCAGGGTCCCGTGCGTCGCAGCCCAGCTCCACCATGGTGGCGGCTGTGGGGACACGGGGACAGCGTCAGGGACATTGGGGACACTGGGGTCATGTCCGGGTCCCGCGTGTCGCGGCCCAGCTCCACCATGGTGGCGGCTGTGGGGACACGGGGACAGCGTCAGGGACAATGGGGGACACTGGGGACATTGGGGGACATTGGGGGACACTGGGGGTCATGTCCGGGTCCCGCGTGTCGCGGCCCAGCTCCACCATGGTGGCGGCTGTGGGGACACGGGGGACAGCGTCAGGGGACATTGGGGGGACACTGGGGGACACCGTCAGGGTCCCGTGCGTCGCGGCCCAGCTCCACCATGGTGGCAGCTGCGGGGGACATGGGGACAGCGTCAGGGGACACTGGGGACACGGGACATTGGGGTCACGTCTGGGTCCCGCATGTCGTGGGCCCAGCTCCACCATGGTGGTGCTGCGGGGGACATGGGGACATTGGGGACAGTGTCAGGGACATCAGGGACACCGTCAGGGTCCCGTGCATCGTGGCCCAGCTCCACCATGGTGGCGGCTGAGGGGGACACGAGGACAGCGTCAGGGACATTGGGGGACATTGGGGGACATTGGGGACACTGGGGACACCGTCAGGGTCCCGCGCATCACAGCCCAGCTCCACCATGGTGGCGGCTGAGGGGACACGGGGACAGCGTCAGGGACATTGGGGACACTGGGGTCACGTCCGGGTCCTGTGCGTCGCGGCCCCAGCTCCACCATGGTGGCGGCTGCGGGGACACGGGGACAGTGGGGACAGTGTCGACACGGGGACAGTGGGGACAGTGTCAGGGACATCAGGGACACCGTCCGGGTCCCGCGCTTCACGGCCCAGCTCCACCATGATGGCGGCTGTGGGGACATGGGGACATTGGGGACACCGCCAGGGACATCGGTGACAGTGTCAGGGACATCAGGGACACTGGGGACATCAGGGACACTGGGGACACACTGGGGTCCCGCGCGTCACGGCGCAGCTCCACCATGGCGGCAGCCGTGGGGACAGGGACAGGGTCACTGAGGACATCGGGGACACTGGGACAGCGTCAGGGACATGGGGGACACCGTCAGGGTCCCGCGCGTCCCAGCTCCACCATGGTGGCGGCTGTGGGGACACTGGGGACAGCGTCAGGGACACGGGGACATCGGGGACAGGGACAGCAGGGGAAAGGGGATATGGGGGACACGGGGGACATCGGGGGACACTGGGGACTGGGACAGCACGGTCAGAGACTGGGGACATCAGGGGACACTCCAGGGGTCCCAGGGGGTTCCCCAGGATTTTGGGGTCTCAGATTTGGGGGTCCTCCAGGATTTTGGGGTCCCCCAGGATTTTTGGGGTCCCCCCGGATTTGGGGGCTCCCCCAGCTCGCCTGTCCCGGATGCCCATGGAGCTCTCCAGCAGAGCCCGGGGGGTTTGGGGTGATCCTGGGGGGTTTTTAGGGGGTTCCCAGGATTTTGGGGGTTCCCCCCGGATTTTGGGGTCCCCCCGGATTTGGGGGCTCCCCCAGCTCGCTGTCCCAGATGCCCATGGAGCTCTCCAGCAGAGCCCGGGGGGTTTGGGGTGATCCTGGGGGGTTTTTTGGGGGTTCCCAGGATTTTGGGGTCCCCCCGGATTTTGGGGTCCCCCCGGATTTCGGGCTCACCCAGCTCGCTGTCCCGGATGCCCATGGAGCTCTCCAGCAGAGCCCGAGGGGGGTTTGGGGCCATCCCAGGGAGGTTTTTAGGGGGTTCCCAAGATTTGGGGGTTCCCCAGGATTTTGGGGTTCCCCCAAGATTTGGGGTCCCCCCGGATTTTGGGGTCCCCCCGGATTTGGGGCTCACCCAGCTCGCTGTCCCGGATGCCCATGTAGCTCTCCAGCAGATCGTCCACCTTGGCCACCGCGCGCTCCTCGAACGCCGACGGCTGCGGGGGTTTGGGGAGTTTGGGGGATTCTGGGGGTCCCCGAGGGTCCCAAGAGGATTTTGGGGGGTCCCTGGGGGTCCCAAGGGGATTTAGGGGATCACCCAGCTGGTTTTGGGGTGGTTTTGGGTTGGTTTTGGGGTCTGCACCTGCTCCTGCAGTGTGGCCTGTTTTGGGGTATCTGGGGTGGTTTTGGGGTTCCCAGGATGATTTTGGGGTCTCAAGGGGATTTTGGGGTCTCTAGGGGATGTTTTGGGGTGTCCCAGGGATATTTTGGGGTCCCCAGTGGATATTTTGGGATGGTTTTGGGGTGGTTTTGGGCGGTTTTGGGGCCGTACCTGCTCCTGCAGCCTGGCTTGCTCTGGGGTCCCTAGGGACGTTGTGGGGTCCCCAGGCTGTTTTAGGGTTCCCATGGATATTTTGGGGCTGTCCCAGGGATATTTTGGGGTCCCCATGGATATTTTGGGGACCCCATGGATATTTTGGGCCGTCCCAGGGATATTTTGGGGTGGTTTTGGGGCGGTTTGGGGCTGTTTTGTGGCCGTGCCTGCTCCTGCAGCCTGGCTTGCTCTGGGGTCTCTAGGGGACGTTCTGGGGTCCCCAGGCTGTTTTAGGGTTCCCATGGATATTTTGGGGCTGTCCCAGGGATATTTTGGGGTCCCCATGGATATTTTGGGGACCCCATGGATATTTTGGGCCGTCCCAGGGATATTTTGGGGTGGTTTTGGGGCGGTTTTGGGCTGTTTTGGGGCCATGCCTGCTCCTGCAGCCTGGCTTGCTCTGGGGTCTCTAGGGGACGTTCTGGGGTCCCCAGGCTGTTTTAGGGTCCCCAGGGCATATTTTGGGGTTCCCATGGATATTTTGGGGTCCCCATGGATATTTTGGGCTGTCCCAGGGATGTTCTGGCTGTCCATGGATATTCTGGGTGGTTTTGGGGCCGTGCCTGCTCCTGCAGCCTGGCTTGCTCTGGGGTCTCTAGGGGATATTTTGGGGTCCCCAGGCTGTTTTAGGGTTCCCATGGATATTTTGGGGTTCCCATGGATATTTGGGGCTGTCCCATGGATATTTTGGGGTTCCCATGGATATTTTGGGCTGTCCCAGGGATATTTTGGGGTGGTTTTGGGCTGTTTTGGGGCCGTGCCTGCTCCTGCAGCCTGGCTTGCTCTGGGGTCTCTAGGGAATGTTCTGGGGTCCCCAGGCTGTTTTAGGGTTCCCATGGATATTTTGGGGACCCCATGGATATTTGGGGCTGTCCCAGGGATATTTTGGGGTGGTTTTGGGGGGTTTTGGGCTGTTTTGGGGCCGTGCCTGCTCCTGCAGCCTGGCTTGCTCTGGGGTCTCCAGGGAATGTTCTGGGGTCCCCAGACTGTTTTAGGGTTCCCATGGATATTTTGGGGTTCCCATGGATATTTTGGGCTGTCCCAGGGATATTTTGGGGTTCCCATGGATATTTTGGGGTTCCCATGGATATTTTGGGCTGTCCCAGGGATATTTTGGGGTTCCCATGGATATTTGGGGCTGTCCCATGGATATTTTGGGGTGGTTTTGGGGCGGTTTTGGGGCTGTTTTGGGGCCGTACCTGCTCCTGCATCCTGGCTTGCTCTGGGGTCTCTAGGGGACATTCTGGGGTCCCCAGGGGATATTTTGGGGTCCCCATGGATATTTTGGGCTGTCCCAGGGATATTTTGGGGTGGTTTTGGGGTGGTTTTGGGGTGGTTTTGGGGCCGTACCTGCTCCTGCAGCGTGGCCGGGCCCCTGGAGCGCAGCCTCAGCGTTCCCCGGCCCGAGAGCCCCTGGGGGAGCCCCCCCCGGGCAGAGACCCCCCCGGAGCGGGGCCCGATCCCGTCTGGGGACACAGGGGACACACACGGGGGACAGGGGACACACAGGGGACACGGAGGGTCACACAGGGACACGGGGGACAGAGGGGACACAGGGGACAGAGGGGACACGGGACACAGAGGGGACAGGGAGGACAGAGAGGACACAGGGGGGACAGAGAGGGTCACAGAGGGGACACAGGGGACAGGGAGGACACAGGGGACAGGGAGGGTCACACAGGGTACAGGGAGGACAGAGGACACAGGGGACAGAGAGGGTCACAGAGGGGGGACACAAGGGACAGAGAGGGGACACAGGGAACAGGGAGGGTCACAGAGGAGGGACACAGGGGACAGAGAGGACACAGGGGACACAGAGGGTCACAGGGGGAGGACACAAGGGACAGAGAGGGGACACCGGGGGGACAGAGAGGGTCACACAGAGGGGACACAGGGGACAGATGGGGACAGAGGGGGTGGGGGGTCAGAGAGGGGTCAGCAGGGGTCAGCAGGGGACAGAGCGAACGGGGGGATCACAGGGGTGACACGGGGGGTCCCCATTGTGGGGAGCACCTTCAGACCCCTCTCCAGTACAGCCCAGTTCAATCCCAGCATTCCCAGTACGGCCCAGTGCTCCCAGTTCAATCCTAGCATTCCCAGTACAGCCCAGTGCTCCCAGTTCAATCCCAGCATTCCCAGTCCAATCCCAGTTCAATCCCAGTACCCACTCCAGGCCCTCCTGGGCTCGGTCAGCCGCAGCCGGAAGCGGTGCCCGCGGGGCAGCTCCAGTCCAATCCCAGTCCCTCCCAGTCAATCCCAGTCAATCCCAGTCCATCCCAGTCCCTCCCAGTCCCCTCCCAGTTCAATCCCAGCCCATCCCAGTCCCTCCCAGTCCATCCCAGTGCTCCCAGTACCCACCCCAGGCCCTTCTGGGCTCGGTCAGCCGCAGCCGGAAGCGGTGCCCGCGGGGCAGCTCCAGCTCAGTCAATCCCAGTCAATCCCAGTTCAATCCCAGTCCCTCCCAGTTCAATCCCAGCCCATCCCAGTCCCTCCCAGTCCAATCCCAGTGCTCCCAGTACCCACCCCAGGCCCTCCTGGGCTCGGTCAGCCGCAGCCGGAAGCGGTGCCCGCGGGGCAGCTCCTGCAGCAGCCGTGCCACCTCGAAGTGCCGCGTGCCCACCAGGCTGCGCCCGTCCAGCGCCTCCAGCACGTCCCCGACGCCCACCTGGGGCGTGCGCGCCATCACCGAGCCCTCGCGGATCCGCTGGGGACAGGGACACACCTGGGGTCACACCTGAGCCACCTGGGGACACCTGAGCCACCTGGGGACACCTGAGCCACCTGGATAACCTGGGGCGTGCGCGCCATCACCGAGCCCTCGCGGATCCGCTGGGGACAGGGTCACACCTGGGGTCACACCTGGGGCACCTGGGGGCACCTGGGGACACCTGAGCCACCTGGGGACACCTGAGCCACCTGGATAACCTGGGGCGTGTGCACCATCACCGAGCCCTCGCCGATACGCTGGGGACAGTGGGGACACCTGAGCCTGCCTGGGGGACTGGAGACACCTGGGTAACCTGGGGTCATCTCAGTCACCTGGGGTCACCTGGGGTCACCTGTTGTTGGTGATGGTGACCCCCAGCATTGTCTCATTGCCCCCACCCTGCTGTCCCCAGGTGTGTCCCATCTGTCTCTAGGTGAGTCTCCAGGTGCGTCTCACTTGCCCAGGTGTGTCTCACCTGTCTCTAGGTGAGTCTCCAGGTGTGTCTCACCTGCCCAGGTGTGTCTCACCTGTCTCTAGGTGAGTCTCCAGGTGTGTCTCACCTGCCCAGGTGTGTCTCACCCTGATGAAGGCGTAGCCTGTTCCATTGTTGCTGATGGTGAGCCTCATTGGCCCCACCCTGGTGTGTCTCACCTACCCAGGTGTGTCTCACCTTGAGGAAGGTGTAGCCAGCTCCATTGTTGGGGATGCTGAGCCCCAGCTCTGTCCCCAGGTGATCCTACATACCCCCAGGTGTGTCCCAGCTCTGCCTAGGTGTGTCTCACCTGTCCCAGGTGTGTCCCCAGGTGTGTCCCAGGTGAGTCTCACCTGTTCCAGGTGTGTCTCACCTTGATGAAGGCGTAGCCAGCCCCGTTGTCGGTGATGGTGAGCCCCAGCCCTGTCCCCACGTGCCCCCAGGTGTGTCCCCAGGTGTCCCCAGGTGTGTCCCACGTGTGTCCCAGGTGTGTCTCACCTGCCCAGGTGTGTCTCACCTTGATGAAGGCGTAGCCAGCCCCGTTGTCGGTGATGGTGAGCCCCAGCCCTGTCCCCAGGTGTGTCCCAGGTGTGTCCCAGGTGTGTCTCACCTTGATGAAGGCGTAGCCAGCCCCGTTGTCGGTGATGGTGAGCCCCAGCCCTGTCCCCAGGTGTGTCCCAGGTGTGTCCCAGGTGTGTCTCACCTGTCCCAGGTGTGTCTCACCTTGATGAAGGCGTAGCCAGCCCCGTTGTCGGTGATGGTGAGCCCCAGCGCCTCCTCGGATTTCAGCACCTGCACGTCCTTCTGGCGGCCGCGCGTGTGCGCGAAGATGAAATCCTCCAGGCCGATCTGCCCCCCCAGCAGCTTCTCCATGTCCACCTGGGGCGTGTTCAGCGTGCAGAACAGCACCTGGGGACACGTGGGGACATCACCTGGGGCAGGGGACAGCACCTGGGGCAGGGGACAGCACCTGGGGCAGGGGACAGCACCTGGGGACACGTGGGGACATCACCTGGGGCAGGGGACAGCACCTGGGGCAGGGGACAGCACCTGGGGCAGGGGACAGCACCTGGCGACACTGGGACATTGTCTGGGGACAAACCCTCCAGCCCAACCTGCCCCCCCAGCAGCTTCTCCAGGTCCACCTGGGGCGTGTCCAGGTGCAGAATGGCACCTGAGGGAACAGGGGACACTGGGGACAGCACCTGGGGGGACAGGGGACAGGTGGGGACAGCACCTGGGAGGACAGCAGGGGACACTGGGGACAGCACTTGGGGACACTGAGGACAGGGGACATGGGGACATTGGTGTGTTCAACGGGCAGAACAGCACCTGGGGGACAGAGGACAGCACCTGGGGACACGGGGACAACGGGGACGCCAGTGTGTTCCGTGTGCCATCCCAGTCCCTCCCAGTCTATCCCAGTATAACCCAGTCCATTCCCAGTATAACCCAGTGCTCCCAGTCTCACCTCGCTGGGGGGGATCCCGAAGGCCTCCCCGATTTTCCCGTACAGCTCCCGCACGTTCCCGAAGCCCTCCCAGTATAACCCAGTCTATCCCAGTCTATCCCAGTATAACCCAGTATAACCCAGTCCATTCCCAGTATACCCCAGTGCTCCCAGTCTCACCTCGCTGGGGGGGATCCCGAAGGCCTCCCCGATTTTCCCGTACAGCTCCCGCACGTTCCCGAAGCCCTCCCAGCCCATCCCAGTCCATTCCCAGTATAACCCAGTCCATTCCCAGTCCATTCCAGTATAACCCAGTCCATTCCCAGTATAACCCAGTCCGTTCCCAGTCTCACCTCGCTGGGGGGGATCCCGAAGGCCTCCCCGATTTTCCCGTACAGCTCCCGCACGTTCCCGAAGCCCTCCCAGCCCATCCCAGTATAACCCAGTATAACCCAGTCTAACCCAGTCCATTCCCAGTATACCCCAGTGCTCCCAGTCTCACCTCGCTGGGGGGGATCCCGAAGGCCTCCCCGATTTTCCCGTACAGCTCCCGCACGTTCCCGAAGCCCTCCCAGCATAACCCAGCCCATCCCAGTATAACCCAGTCTAACCCAATCCATTCCCAGTCTAACCCAGTCCATTCCCAGTATACCCCAGTGCTCCCAGTCTCACCTCGCTGGGGGGGATCCCGAAGGCCTCCCCGATTTTCCCGTACAGCTCCCGCACGTTCCCGAAGCCCTCCCAGCATAACCCAGCCCATCCCAGTCCATTCCCAGTATAACCCAGTCCATTCCCAGTATAACCCAGTATAACCCAGGCCGTTCCCAGTATACCCCAGTATAACCCAGTCTCACCTCGCTGGGGGGGATCCCGAAGGCCTCCCCGATTTTCCCGTACAGCTCCCGCACGTTCCCGAAGCCCTCCACGCGGCCGGTGGCGCTGCCGTGGGCCAGCTGCGTGTGGAACACCAGCCGGGGCCGCAGCGGGGGAGGGGGCGCCGCCCCCGGGACCCCCCCCGAGGCCCCCCCGGGCTCCCCCGGGGCCCCCCCGCGCCCCCCGGCCCCCTCCTCGTTCTCCACCAGCGGCGGCGGCTTCTTGCGGCGGCCCAGGCCCAGCGGCATCGGGGCGGGGAGGGGTCTGGGGGTCTGGGAGGGGGTCTGGTGGAGTCTGGGGGGGGTTAGGAGGGGGTTTGGGGGGGTCTGGGGGGGCTAGGAGGGGGTTTGGGGGGGGTCTGAGGGGGTCTGGGGGTCTGGGAGGGGGTTTGGGGGGCGTCTGGGGGGAGGTCTAGGAGGGGGTTTGGGGGGGTCTGGGGGGAGGTCTAGGAGGGGGTTTGGGGGGGTCTGGGGGGGTCTGGGGGTCTGGGAGGGGGTTTGGGGGAGGTCTGAGGGGGTCTGGGGGTCTGGGGGGGGGTCTGGGGGGGTCTGAGGGGGCTAGAAGGGAGTTTGGGGGGGTCTGAGGGGGTCTGGGGGGGCTAGGAGGGGGTTTGGGGGGATCTGGGGGTCTGGGAGGGGGTCTGGGGGGGGTCTGGGGGGGTCTGGGAGGGGGTTTGGGGGAGGTCTGAGGGGGTCTGGGGGTCTGGGAGGGGGTTTGGGGGGGTCTGGGGGGGCTAGGAGGGGGTTTGGGGGGGTCTGAGGGGGTCTGGGGGGGCTAGGAGGGGGTTTGGGGGGGTCTGAGGGGGTCTGGGGGGTCTGGGAGGGGGTTTGGGGGAGGTCTGAGGGAGTCTGGAGGTCTGGGAGGGGGTTTGGAGGGGGTCTGGGGGGGCTAGGAGGGGGTTTGGGGGTGTTTAGGTGTGGTTGGCGGGGGCTGGGAGGGGTCTGGGGGGAGTTTTGAGGGTCTAGGAGGGATTGAGGGGTCTGTGAGGGGGTTTGGGGGGGTCTAGGAGGGGGTTGGGGGGGGTCTGTGAGGGGGTTTGGGGGGGTCTAGGAGGGTTTGGGGGGGGTCTGTGAGGGGGTTGGGGGGTTAGGTGGAGCTGAGGGGATGTGGGGGACTCTGGGGGGGTTTTGGGAGGGGTTTGGGGAAGTTTTGGGGGTCTGGGGGGGTTTGGGTGCGGTTGGGAGGGGTCTGGGGGAGCTCGGGGGGGGTCAGATGGGTCGGGGGGGTCTGGGGGGGGCCTCAGGGGGGGTCTGGGGGAGTTCGGGGCTTTCTGGGGGGGGCTCAGTTGGTCTGGGGGGGTGCCCGGGGGGTCCCGGTGTATCCGGAGGGGTTTTGGGGGTCCCGGTGTTCCCGGGGGGGGGGGGTCCCGGTGTACCCGGAGGGGTTTTGGGGGTCCCGGTGTGCCCGGGGGGGGTCCCGGTGTACCCGGAGGGGTTTTGGGGGTCTCGGTGTGCCCGGGGGGGGGGGGGGGTCCCGGTCTATCCGGAGGGGTTTTGGGGGTCCCGGTGTGCCCGGAGGGTCCCGGTGTATCCGGAGGGGTTTTGGGGGGTCCCGGTGGTCCCGGGGGGGGGGTCCCGGTGTATCCGGAGGGGTTTTGGGGGTCTCGGTGTGCCCGGGGGGGTCTCAGCGCCGTCCCGGAGTGTGTGGGGGCGGCTCGGGGTCCCCGGGGGAGGTTTCCGGGGGGTCTCGGTGTTTCCCGGGGGGTTGTTTTGGGGTCTCGGGGTCCCCTGGGGAGGTTTCCGGGGGGTCTCGGTGTTCCCCGGGGGGTTGTTTTGGGGTCTCGGGGTCCCCGGGGGAGGTTTCCGGGGGGTCTCGGTGTTCCCCGGGGGGTTGTTTTGGGGTCTCGGTGTCCCCGGGGGGGTCCCGGTGTTTCCGGGGGGGGGTCTCGCTGCCCCCACCCCGACGTTCGGGGGGGGGTCCCGCTCGGCTCCGCTGGGGGCTGAAAGGCGAGAGGGGAAACTGAGGCACGCGGGGGAGGTTCCCGACCCCCGGGACCCCCCCGGCCCTCCCGCACGCCGGGTCCGGTTCCCCCGCGGGACCCCCAGCCCGTCCCGGGCCCGGTTCCCGCCGGCCCCCGGCCCCGCCCCGGCCCCTTCGGAGCCCGCACGCGGTCCCGGCCCCCCCCGAGCTCGGTTGCGGTTCCGGTCCCGTTTCCGGTTCCGGTCTCGGTCTCGGTCCCGGTCCCGGTCCCCCCTCACCGGCCGGGCGCTGCTACCGGAGCGGCACTTCCGGGAGGGCGTGGCCAAACCCCGCCCGGGCCAATCAGCGCCGCCGCCCCGCCCCGCGCGGCCCAATGGGAGGTGGGAGGGCAGGAAAGGGCGTGGCCGCTCCCTCTCCCTCCCCCCCCAAGCGCCGCCGGCAATGGGCGCGCCCGCGCTCGCAGCCAATCAGGAGCCAGCACGGAGCGTTGTGGGGGCGGGGGTCGGGAGGGGGAGGGGCTAAGAGGGGCGTGGCGCAAAGGGGCGGGGCTAGGAGAGCTAAGGCGCCGGGGAGGGGCTGGGACAGAGCTCAAAGGGGCGGGGCTCAGACCCAAAGGGGGCGGGGCGGAGACAGAGCTGGGGAGGGGATGGGCGGGGTCACACACCTGGGACACACCCTGTACACAGATGGGCACACCTGTTACACACCTGTACACATCCACTGCACACCTGTTCACACCTGGTACCTCTTACACAGCCCTGACACACCTGGGCACACCTGGGACACACCCTGTACACAGATGGGCACACCTGTTACACACCTGTACACATCCACTGCACACCTGTTCACACCTGGTACCTGTTACACAGCCCTTACACACCTGTGCACACCTGGGACACACCCTGTACACACCTGTACACAGATGGGCACACCTGTTACACACCTGTACACATCCACTGCACACCTGTTCACACCTGGTACCTGTTACACAGCCCTGACACACCTGTGCACACCTGGGACACACCCTGTACACACCTGTACACAGATGGGCACACCTGTTACACACCTGTACACATCCACTGCACACCTGTTCACACCTGGTACCTCTTACACAGCCCTTACACACCTGTTTCACACACATGTTCACACCTGGGACACAGCCCTTACACACCTGGTGCACACCTGTACACACTAGTACCTGCTACACAGCCCTTACACACCTGTGCACACCTGTACACACTGGTACCGGCTACACAGCCCTTACACACCTGTGCACACCTGTACACACCCATAAAATACCTGTTACACCTGTGCACACCTGTGCAAACCAAACCACACCTTCGCACACCTGTAATATACCTGTGCACACCTGGGACACCCCCATTACACACCTGGTAGACCTGTGCACACCTGTTGCACACCTGTACACACGTTATATACCTGTGCACACCTGTTACACAGCCCTTACCCACCTGTGCACACCTGGGACATCACGCTTACACACCCGTTACACCTGGACACAGCGCTTTCACACCTGTGCACAACCATTACACACCTGTACACACCTGTGCACACCCATTACACATCTGTACACCCTTGTCACACCTGTACACACCTGGTACCTGTTCTATAGTCCTTGAATACCTGTACACAGCTGTTACACACCTGGGCACACCTGTACACACCTGTCCACACCTGGTACTTGTTCTATAGTCCTCACACACCTGCACACAGCTGTTACACACCTGGACACACCTGCACACCCTTGTCACACCTGTCCACACCTGGTACCTGTTCTATAGTCCTCGCACACCTGCACACAGCTGTTACACACCTGGGCACACCCACTGCACACCTTTAAACACCTGTCCACACTGGTCACACCTATCCACAGCCTTTACACACCTTTACACACTTGGGACACACCTGTGCACACCTGTGTGTACCCGTTACACACCTGTATACACCTGTACACACCTGACACACCTGTGCAGACCCACTGCACATCTGTACACACCTGTACACACCTGGGGCACACTTGGACACACCTGGTATCTGTTATACAGCCCTTACACACCTGTGCACACCTGAACACACCTGTACACAGCTGTTACACACCTGGGCACACCCACTGCACACCTTTAAACACCTGTACACACTGGTCACACCTGTCCACAGCCTTTAAACACCTTTACACACCTGGGACACACCTGTGCACACCTGTGTGTACCCGTTACACACCTGTATACACCTGTACACACCTGACACACCTGTGCAGACCCACTGCACATCTGTACACACCTGTACACACCTGGGGCACACTTGGACACACCTGGTATCTGTTATACAGCCCTTACACACCTGAACATACCTGTACACAACTTTACACACCTGTGCACCTGTTACACACCTGTTACACACCCGTTAAACACCTGGACACACCTGGTATCTGTTATACAGCCCTTACACACCTGTGCACACCTGAACACACCTGTACACAACTTTACACACCTGTGTACCAGTTACACACCTGTGCATACCCGTTACACACCTGTACACAACTTTACACTCCTGTGCACACCCGTTACACACCTGGACACACCTGAACACACCTGTACACAACTTTACACACCTGTACACACCTGAACACAACTTTACACACCCGTTACACACCTGTACACATCTGAACATACCTGTACACACCTGTACACACCTGTGTACCAGTTACACACCTGTGCACACCCATTACACACCTGTGCACACCTGAACACACCTGTACTCAACTTTACACACCTGTGCACACCTGAACACACCTGTACTCAACTTTACACACCTGTGCACACGTTACACACCTGTCCACAACCGTTACACACCTGCTCACACCTGAACATACCTGTACACAACTTTACACACCTGTGCACACCCGTTACACACCTGCGCACACCTGAACACACCTGTACACTTTACACACCTGTGTACCAGTTACACACCTGTGCACACCTGTTACACACCTGTGCACACCTGAACACACCTGTACACAACTTTACACACCCGTGCACACCCGTTACACACCTGTGCACACCCGTTACACACCTGAACACAACTTTACACACCCCTTACACACCTGCGCACACCTGAACACACCTGTACACAACTTTACACACCCGTGCACACCCGTTACACACCCGTGCACACCCGTGACACACCTGCGCACACCTGTACAAAGCTGCTGAGCCCCCCTGTGCCCATCGGGGTCCCCCGGGGCCGTTTCGGGGTCAATCCCGAAGGTTTTGGGGCCGATCTCGGGGATTTGGGAATTCCAGGAGGGTTTGGGGTCAATCCCGAAGGTTTTGGGGCCGATCTCGGGGATTTGGGAATTCCAGGAGGGTTTGGGGTCAATCCCGAAGGTTTTGGGGCCGATCTCGGGGATTTGGGAATTCCAGGAGGGTTTGGGGTCAATCCCGAAGGTTTTGGGGCCGATCTCGGGGATTTGGGAATTCCAGGAGGGTTCGGGGTCAATCCCGAAGGTTTTGGGGCCGATCTCGGGGATTTGGGAATTCCAGGAGGGTTTGGGGTCAATCCCGAAGGTTTTGGGGCCAGTCTCAGGGATTTGGGGGGTCACAGAAATGTTGGGGTGAATCTCTGAGGTTTTGGGGTCAAGCTCAGGGATTTGGGGATCCCGGGAAGTTTGGGGATAAATTTGAGGGGGTTTTGGCTCCCGGAAGACAGTTTTGGGGTCACACCCAATTTTTTGGGGCCAATCTCAGCGATTTTGGGGCTCTGGGTTATTTTGGGGTGAATTCTGGGGCGATGAGGATTTTTGGGGTGAATCCCAGAGGATTTGGGGCCGAGTCCGAAGGGGTTTGGGGAGAAAATCCCAGAGGGTTTTGGGGTGAATTCCAGAGGATTTTGGGGGCAAATCCCGGAGGATTTTGGGGTGAATTCTGGAGGATTTTGGGGTGAATTCCAGAAGGTTTTGGGGGCAAATCCCGGAGGGTTTTGGGGTGAATTCTGGAGGATTTTGGGGTGAATCCCGGAGGATTTTGGGGTGAATTCTGGAGGATTTTGGGGTGAATCCCGGAGGATTTTGGGGTGAATTCTGGAGGATTTTTGGGTGAATTCTGGAGGATTTTGGGGTGAACTCCCAAGGATTTTGGGGTGAATTCAGGAGGATTTTGGGGTGAATTCTGGAGGATTTTGGGTGAATTTCAGAAGGTTTTGGGGGCAAATCCCGGAGGATTTTTGGGCGAATTCTGGAGGATTTTTGGGGTGAATTCTGGAGGATTTTGGGGTGAATCCCGGAGGATTTTGGGGTGAATTTCAGAAGGTTTTGGGGTGAATCCCGGAGGATTTTGGGGCAAATCCCGGAGGATTTTGGGGTGAATCCCGGAGGATTTTGGGGTGAATTCTGGAGGATTTTGGGGTGAACTCCCAAGGATTTTGGGATGGCCCAGGGGGATCTGGGGGTCCCGGCCGGGCTTTTTGGGGTCACTCCAAGGGATTTTGGGGTCGACTCGAGGCTTTTTGGGATCCTGTATTTCTGTACAGCGGGGGAGGGGGGCAGGGGCGGCCCCACAATTGTCCCAGTCCGGGATCTGTCCGGGGGATCCATTCGGGATCCAGGATCCATCCGGGATCCACCCAGGGGATCCAATCGGGATCTGGGATCTGTCCGGGGGGTCCGAAGGGGTTTGGGATCCATTCGGAGACTCTGGGATCCATCCGAGGTATCCGGGCGGATCTGGGATCTGTTTGCAATCTGGGATCCATCCGGGGGTCCAGAGGGGTCCAGGATCCATCCGAGAGGTCCAAGGGGATCCAGGGTCCATTTGGGATCTGGAGTCCATCCAGGGGGTCCAGAATCCATCCAGGGGATCCATTTGGGATCTGTCTGGGGACCCATTTGGGATCCAGGATCCATCTGGGGTTCTGGGACCCATTCAGAGGCTCTGGGATCCATCGGAGGGGTCCAGGGGGATCCAGGATCCATTCAGGGGGTCCAGGATCCATCCAGAAGATCCAGGGGCATCTGGGATCCATTTGGGGGGATCTGGGATCCATCCAGGAAGTCCAGAGGGGTCCGGGACCCATTTGGGGGGTCCAGGGGAATCTGGGATCTATCCAAAAGATCCAGAGGGGTCTGGGATCCATTTGGGGGCTCCAGAAGGATCTGAGATCCATCCAGGGAGTCCAGAGAGGTCCAGAATCCATTTGGGGGAGTCCAGGATCCATTTGAAGAGTCCAGGATCCACGTGGGGGTTCTGGGATCCACCCAGGGGTCTCTGGGATCCACGTGGGGGTTCTGGGATCCACCCAGGGGTCTCTGGGATCCACGTGGGGGTTCTGGGATCCACCCAGGGGTGTCCACAGGGATCCAGTCACATCCTTGGGGGTCCCAGAGCATCCAGGAAGGAATCGGGGCTGGGATCCAGAGCCGGGATCCGGCCGTGTCCAGGGCCCAGGGCTGTCCTGGGAGTGTCCCTGGCCCGTTGGCCGGCCGTGCCCTGGGATCTGTCCCTGTCCTGTCCCTGTCCTGGGCTCTGTCCCTGTCCTGGGATCTGTCCCTGTCCTGGGAGTGTCCCTGTCCTGGGATCTGTCCTGGGCTCTGTCCCTGCCCTGGGCTCCGTCCCTGTCCTGGGATCCGTCCCTGTCCTGGGATCCGTCCCTGTCCTGGGATCTGTCCCTGCCCTGGGACCCGTCCCTGTCCTGTCCCTGTCCCTGTCCTGGGATCTGTCCCTGTCCTGGGATCCGTCCCTGTCCTGGGATCCGTCCCTGTCCTGGGCTCTGTCCCTGTCCTGGGAGTGTCCCTGTCCTGGGATCCGTCCCTGTCCTGGGCTCTGTCCCTGTCCTGGGAGTGTCCCTGGCCCGTTGGCCGGCCGTGCCCTGGGCTCCGTCCCTGTCCTGGGAGTGTCCCTGTCCTGGGAGTGTCCCTGTCCTGGGACTCGTCCCTGTCCTGTCCCTGTCCCTGTCCTGGGATCTGTCCCTGTCCTGGGCTCTGTCCCTGTCCTGGGAGTGTCCCTGTCCTGGGCTCTGTCCCTGTCCTGGGAGTGTCCCTGTCCTGGGCTCTGTCCCTGTCCTGGGATCTGTCCCTGTCCTGGGAGTGTCCCTGTCCTGGGATCCGTCCCTGTCCTGGGATCTGTCCCTGTCCTGGGAGTGTCCCTGTCCTGGGATCTGTCCCTGTCCTGGGATCCATCCCTGTCCTGGGATCTGTCCCTGTCCTGGGATCTGTCCCTATCCTGGGCTCTGTCCCTGTCCTGGGATCTGTCCCTGTCCTGGGAGTGTCCCTGTCCTGGGATCTGTCCCTGTCCTGGGATCTGTCCCTGTCCTGGGAGTGTCCCTGTCCTGGGATCTGTCCCTGTCCTGGGATCCATCCCTGTCCTGGGATCTGTCCCTGTCCTGGGATCTGTCCCTGTCCTGGGCTCTGTCCCTGTCCTGGGAGTGTCCCTGTCCTGGGAGTGTCCCTGTCCTGGGATCTGTCCCTGCCCTGGGACCCGTCCCTGTCCTGGGAGTGTCCCTGTCCTGGGAGTGTCCCTGTCCTGGGAGTGTCCCTGTCCTGGGCTCTGTCCCTGTCGTGTCCTGGGCTCTGGCTGTGTCCAGTGTCCAGCTGTGTCCCAGGACTGTCCCTGTCCCTGTCCCTGTATCTGTCCCTGTCCAGTGTCCCTGTCCCTGTCGTGTCCTGGGCTCTGGATGTGTCCGGTGTCCAGCTGTGTCCCTGTCCTTGTCCCTGTCCCAGGTGTGTCCCTCTCCCAGGGCCTGGCTGTCCCTGTCCCAGGTATGTCCCTGTCCTTGTCCCTGTCCCAGGTGTGTCCCTGTCCCTGTTCCTGTCCCTCTCCCAGGGCCTGGCTGTCCCTGTCCCAGGTGTGTCCCTGTCCTTGTCCCTGTCCCAGGGCCTGGCTGTCCCTGTCCTTGTCCCTGTCCCACGGCCTGGCTGTCCCTGTCCCAGGTGTGTCCCTGTCCTTGTCCCTGTCCCAGGTGTGTCCCTGTCCTTGTCCCTGTCCCAGGTGTGTCCCTGTCCCAGGTGTGTCCCTGTCCCTGTCCCAGCAGTGTCCCTGTCCCAGGTGTGTCCCTGTCCCAGGTGTGTCCCTGTCCCTGTCCCAGCAGTGTCCCTGTCCCAGGTGTGTCCCTGTCCCAGGGCCTGGCTGTCCCTGTCCCTGTCCCTGTCCCAGGGCCTGGCTGTGTCCCAGGACTGTCCCTGTCATGTCCTGGGCTCTGGATGTGTCCAGGGGTGCCCCGAGATTGTCCCCAACCCCGTCCCTGTCCCAGGTGTGTCCCCATCCTGGGATCTGTCCCTGTCCCAGGTGTGTCCCTGTCCCTGTCCCCATCCTGGGATCCATCCTGACCCTCTCCCCTGTCCCTGTCCCCAGTCCTTGTCCTTGTCCCTGTGACACATGTGTTCCCATCCTTGTCCCTTGTCCTCTGTCCCTGTCCCCTCTGTCCCTGTCCCCTCTGTCCCTGTCCCTGTCCCAGGATCTCTCCATGTGTGGAATCAGCCAGGCCAGGGCTGTCCCTCAGTGTCCCCTGGGTGTCCCTCAGGTGTCACAGATGTCCCTCAGTGTCCCCTGGGTGTCCCTCAGGTGTCACAGATGTCCCTCGGCGTCCCCTGGGTGTCCCTCGGGTGTCACAGATGTCCCTCAGTGTCCCCTGGGTGTCCCTCAGGTGTCACAGATGTCCCTTAGTGTCCCCTGGGTGTCCCTCAGTGTCCCCTGGGTGTCCTTCAGTGTCCCCTGCTTGTCACAGGTGTCCCCTCAGTGTCCTTGGTGTCCCCCAAGTGCCGCAGGGACCCAGGATGTCCCTCAAGTGCCACAGGACCCACAGGGGTCCCACTGTCCCCTGGCCTGTCCCCAATGTCCCTGTGGGCCCCTGGGTGTCACCTTGGGCTGTCCCCGATGTCCCCAAGGGTCACGGTGCCCCTTGAGGCTCGGTGTCACCACTGTCCCCAATGTCCCTGTGGGCTCCTGGGTGTCCCCTCAGGTCATGGTGCCATGGGTGCCACCTCAGGCTCGGCGTCACTGCTGTCCCCAGTGTCCCCAAGGTCCCTGATGTCCTCAGTGTCCTGTCAGTCACAGTACCGTCGGTGCCACCTTGGGCTGTCACTGCTGTCCCGTGTCCCCAGTGTCCCAGCAGGTCACGGTGCTGTTGGTGTCACCTTGGGCTGTCACTGCTGTCCCCGATGTCCCCAGTGTCCCAGCAGGTCACGGTGCTGTTGGTGTCACCTTGGGCTTGCTGTCGCTGCTCTCCCGGATGTCCTCAGTGTCCCCAAGGTCCCCAATGTCCCCTCAGGTCATGGTGCTGTTGGTGACACCTCAGGCTCGGTGTCACTGCTATCCCTGATGTCCCCAGTGTCCCCTGTTGGTCACGGTGCTGTTGGTGGCACCTCCAGCTGTCCCTGATGTCCCCTGTGGGTCACGGTGCCATTGGTGCCACCTCAGGCTCACTGTCCCCAATGTCCCCAGTGTCCCCAGTGTCCCCTCAGGTCACGGTGCTGTTGGTGGCACCTCGGGCTGTCCCCAGTGTCCCCTCAGGTCACGGTGCCATTGGTGCCACCTCGGGCTGTCCCCAGTGTCCCCTCAGGTCACGGTGCTGTTGGTGGCACCTCGGGCTGTCCCCAGTGTCCCCTCAGGTCACGGTGCTGCTGGTGGCACCTCGGGCTCGCTGTCGCTGCTGTCCCCGGTGTCCCCGATGTCCCCGATGTCCCCTGGGGTCAGGGCGAAGGGCGGTGGCAGCTCCTCGTCTGAGGAGCCCAGCGAGTCCTCGTCCCCCAGGCGTGTCCCCAAGGCCACCGCGCCGAAGGACAGCGGCCCCCGCAGCAGCCGGATCTGGGACGGCAGGGACAGGGAGGGGACAGTGGGGACAGGGGACAGCAGGGGACAGTGGGGACAGAGAGGGGACAGTGGGGACAGGGGACAGGGAGGGGACAGTGGGGACAGGGGACAGCAGGGGACAGTGGGGACAGGGAGGGGACAGTGGGGACAGGGGACAGGGAGGGGACAGTGGGGACAGGGGACAGCAGGGGACAGTGGGGACAGGGAGGGGACAGTGGGGACAGGGGACAGCAGGGGACAGTGGGGACAGGGAGGGGACAGTGGGGACAGGGGACAGGGGACAGTGGGGACAGGGAGGGGACAGTGGGGACAGGGGACAGCAGGGGACAGCAGGGGACAGTGGGGACAGAGAGGGGCCAGTGAGGGACAGAGAGGGGACAGCAGGGACAGGGACAGAGAAGGGACAGGAGAGGGGAGGGCACAGGGAATAGCAGGGACAGGGGACAGCCAGGGGACAGCAGGGACAGGACAGGGGACAGGGACAGGGGGGACAGCAGGGACAGGGGACAGAGAGGGGAGAGAATAGGGGACAACGAGGGACAGGAGAGGGGAGGGGACAGGGACAGGGAAGGTACAAGGGAGGGACAGGGACAGGGAGGGGACAAGGACAGGAATGGAGATGGGGACAGGGACAGGAAGGGACAGAGACAGGGGACAGGAGGGGACAGGGGACAGGAGGGGACAAAGGCCAACAGAGAAGGGCAGGAGGGAGGACACGGGGGGACATGCTGTCACCAGCTGTCCCCAGGCCGTGTGGCACTAAGGGGACATCGCCAGTGGCACCAAGGGATGTCACCAGGGCACTGGGGCCAGACTGGGGGTCCCCCAGAACCTGTGGGTGTCACCTGGGTGTCCCCAACCCCTGTCACCTCCCCCAGCCCTCTTGGATGCCACCTAGGTGTCTCCCCACATCCCCCATGTCCCCAAAATCCCCCATGTCCCCATTGTCCCCCGTGTCCCCGTGTCTTCAATGTTCCTGGTGTCCCCAATGTCCCCAACATCCCCTGTGTCCCCAGTGCCCCCAGTGATGTCCCCAGTGATGTCCCCAGTGTCCCCACCTCGGCCTTGAGCTGCCGGATGTGGCCCTGCAGGTGACGGATGTACTGTGTCCCCTGTGTCCCCAGTGTCCCCAACACCCCAGTGATGTCCCCAGTGTCCCCACCTCGGCCTTGAGCTGCCGGATGTGGCCCTGCAGGTGACGGATGTACTGTGTCCCCTGTGTCCCCAGTGTCCCCAACACCCCAGTGATGTCCCCAGTGTCCCCACCTCAGCCTTGAGCTGCCGGATGTGGCCCTGCAGGTGACGGATGTACTGTGTCCCCTGTGTCCCCAGTGTCCCCAACACCCCAGTGATGTCCCCAGTGTCCCCACCTCAGCCTTGAGCTGCCGGATGTGGCCCTGCAGGTGACGGATGTACTGCGCCGCGTCCGAGTGCTCCAGCTGGCCCTGCAGGCGCCCCTCCTCCCGCTGGGGACACCCGGGGACACGGAGGGGACACTGAGGGGACACTGCGGCCACCTGGCCCCTCCTGTGTCCCCCATGTCCCCACACCCCAGTGTCCCCCATCCCCTCTGTGTCCCCGATGTCCCCCACGTCCCACTCATGTCCCCATGTCCCCTCCATGTCCCCAGCGTCCCCGTGCCCCCACATTCATCTGTGTCCCCATGTCCCCCATCCCCTCCATGGCCCTGATCTCCCCCATGTCCCCCCGATGTCCCCGATGTCCCCAAGGTCCCTCGTCCCCTCCATGTCCGCATGTCCCCCCCATTTCCCCTCCATGTCCCCCTGATGTCCCTCATGTCCCCCATATCCCTGCCATGTCTCCAACGTCCCCATGTCCCAATTTCCCCAACGTCCCCATCCCCTCCATGTCCCCATGTCCCTGATGTCCCCAGTGTCCCCATGTCTCTCATGTCCCCTATACCCTCTATGCCCAATGTCCCCATGTCCCCACATCCCCCTGTGTCCCCATGTCCTCCATGTCCCCACGTCCCCATAATCCCTTCCATGTCCCCAGTGTTCCCCATGTCCCAATGTCCCCAACGTCCCTGATGTCCCCATGTGCTCATCCCCTGCACAGCCCCGATGTCCCATGTCCCCGATGTCCCCAGTGTCCCCGATGTTCCCCATGTCCCCATTGTCCCCGATGTCCCCATCTCCCCCCATATCCCCACGTCCCCCTGATATCCCCGTGTCCCCTCCATGTCCTCATGTCCCCCCCATGTCCCCAATGTCCCCATCTCCCCCCATATCCCCATCTCCCCCTGATGTCCCCGTGTCCCCTCCATGTCCTCATGTCCCCCCCATGTCCCCGATGTCCCCATCTCCCCCCATATCCCCACGTCCCCCTGATGTCCCTGTGTCCCCTCCATGTCCTCATGTCCCCCCCATGTCCCCAATGTCCCCATCTCCCCCCATTTCCCCATGTCCCCCTGATGTCCCCGTGTCACCTCCACGTCCTCATGTCCCCCCCATGTCCCCGATGTCCCCATCTCCCCCATATCCCCACGTCCCCCTGATGTCCCCGTGTCCCCTCCACGTCCTCATGTCCCTCCCACGTCCCTGATGTCCCCATGCCCCCTCCATGCCCCCATGTCCCCCCAGTGTCCCCGATGTCCTCATGTCCTCCTGATGTCCCCAGTGTCCCCTCAGTGTCCCCGTACCTGGATCTCCAGCTCGGCCACGCGCTGCCTCATCTCGGCCAGGGCGGCCATGCTGTCGGCCTCGCGCAGCCGCACGGCCATCACCTCCTCCTTGCTCTGGGGACAGCGCTGTCACCGCTGGGGACACCCAGGGACAGCCCTGCCACCCCCAGGGACACTGCGGGGACACCCCAGGGACACCGCAGGGACAGCTGGGGACAGCCCTGCCACCCCCAGGGACACTGCGGGGACACCCCAGGGACATCGCGGGGACACCCAGGGACAGCCCTGCCACCCCCAGGGACACTGCGGGGACACCCCAGGGACACCGCGGGGACACCCAGGGACAGCCCTGCCACCCCCAGGGACACTGCGGGGACACCCCAGGGACACCGCAGGGACACCCCAGGGACACCGCGGGGACACCCCAGGGACACCGCGGGGACACCCAGGGACAGCCCTGCCACCCCCAGGGACACTGCGGGGACACCCCAGGGACACCGCAGGGACACCCCAGGGACACCGCGGGGACACCCCAGGGACACTGCGGGGACACCCGGGGACAGCCCCGGGACAGCCCTGCCACTGGGGACAGCGTGGGGACACCCTGGACACCCCCAGGGACATCGCGGGGACAGCCCTGACATCCCCAGGGACACCATGGGGACAGCCGGGGACAGCCCTGGGACAGCCCTGACATCCCCAGGGACACCATGGGGACAGCCGGGGACAGCCCTGGGACAGCCCTGCCACTGGGGACAGCGTGGGGACACCCCAGGGACACTGTGGGGACATCCAGGGACACCCCGGACACCCCCAGGGACACTTCAGGGACACCCGGGGACAGCCCTGTCACTGTGGGGACATCCAGGGACACCCCGGACACTCCCAGGGACACTTCAGGGACACCTGGGGACAGCCCTGTCACTGTGGGGACACCCCCAGGAACACTCAGGGGACACCCCAGAGACACCTTGGGGACACAACAGGGACAGCCAGGGACACCCTGGGGACACTTCAGGGGCACTGGGGACATCCCCGTGTGTGTCCCAAAGGTCCCCAAGAGAGCCCAATGCCCCCAAGTGTCCCCAGTGTCCCCAACACCCCCAATGTCCCCGCTGTCTCCAGTGCTGTCCCCAGTGTCCCCAACAGCCCCGATGATGCTCCCAATGTCCCCAATGTCCCCAGTGCCCACAGTGTCCCCAGGGTGTCCCCAATGTGTCCCAAACATCCCCAATGCCAGCAGTGTTCCCAATGTCCCAATGTCCCCAACATCCCCAAGTGTCCCCAGTCGCCCCAGTGTCCCAAGTGTCCCTGATGTCCCCAAATGTCCCCAATATGCTCAATGTCCCCAAATGTCCCCAATATCCCCAATGTCCCCAACATCTCCAAGTGTCCCCAAAGTCCCCAATACGCTCAATGTCCTCAATGTCCCCAATGTCCCTGATGATGTCCCCAATGTCCCCACTGTACCCAATGTCCCCAACCCCCCCAATGTCCCCAACGCCCTCAATGTCCCAAATGTCCCCAACACCACCAATGTCCCCAGTGTCCCTCATGTCTGCCATGATGTCCCCAATCACTCCAATGTCCCCAACATCTCCAACGTCCCCGATGATGTCCCCAGTGTCCCCAATGCCACCAGTGTCCCCAGTCCCCCCAATGTCCCCCTCCCCAAGTCCCCCAATGTCTCCGCTGCTGTCCCCAATGTCCCAAACGTCCCCGATGTCCCAATACCCTCAATGTCCCCAATATCCCCAATGTCCCCAATGTCCCCAACGTCCGAATGTCCCCAACATGCTCAATGTCCCCAATGTGCCTGATGTCACCGATGTCCCCAATGCCCTCAATGTCCCCAATATCCCCAATGTCCCCAATGTCCCCAACGTCCGAATGTCCCCAACATGCTCAATGTCCCCAATGTGCCTGATGTCACCGATGTCCCCAATGCGCTCAATATCCCCAGTGTGTCCCCAAAGTCCCCAACAGCCACAATGCCCCAGTGTCCCCAACGTCCTACATCTCCCCAGGGTCCCCAACATCCCCGATGTCCCCAGTGTCTCCAACGTCCCCAGCTGTCCCCAAGTTCCCCAATGTCCCTGATGATGTTCCCATTGTCCCCAGAGCTGTCCCCAATGTCCCTGATACTGTCCCCACTGTCCCCAGAGCCATTCCCACTGTCCCCAGAGTCCCCAGAGCTGTCCCTGATGTCCTCAGAGCTGTCCCCGATGTCCCTAATGTCCCCAGAGCTGTCCCCAATGTCCCTGATGCTGTCCCCAATGTCCCCGATGCCCCCAATCCCCCCAATGTCCCTGATCCCCCAATGTCCCCGATGCCCCCAATGCCCCCAATGTCCCCAGTGTCCCCGATGCTCCCAGTGTCCCCAGAGCTGTCCCCAGTGTTCCTGATGCTGTCCCCAATGTCCCCGATGCCCCCGATCCCCCCAATGTCTCTGATCCCCCAATGTCCCAAATGTCCCCAATGTCCCCAGTGTCCCCAATGCTCCCAGTGTCCCCAACGTCCCCGATGCTCCCAGTGTCCCCAGTGTCCCCAGAGCTGTCCCCAGTGTCCCCACCTTGCACTGAGCCTCGGCGTGTTTGCGGTGGCTCTCGCTGAGCTGGGCCTGCAGCCCCTGGCTCTGGGCGGCCGCGGCGCGGAGCTGCTCCCGCAGGCCAGCGCAGGCCTGCTCGGCCCGGCCCAGCACCGACCGCTGGATCCGCCCCTAAAACCGGGATTAACTCTGGGATTAACTGGGATAGACCTGGGATTAACTGGGATAGACCTGGGATTAACTGGGATAGACCAGGGATTAACTGGGATAGACCAGGGATTAACTGGGATAGACCTGGGATTAACTGGGATAGGCCCGGCACAAACCCAGCCCTGCTCCCGCAGGCCAGTGCAGGCCTGCTCGGCCTGGCCCAGCACCGACCGCTGGATCCGCCCCTAAAACCGAGATTAACCCAGATAAACCCGAGATTAACTGGGATAGGCCTGGGATTAACTGGGATAGACCTGGGATTAACTGGGATAGACCTGGGATTAACCCAGATAGACCCGGGATTAACTGGGATAGACCTGAGATAAACTGGGATAGGCCCGGCACAAACCCAGCCCTGCTCCCGCAGGCCAGCGCAGGCCTGCTCGGCCCGGCCCAGCACCGACCGCTGGATCCGCCCCTAAAACCGGGATTAACCCAGATAGACCCGGGATTAACTGGGATAGGCCTGGGATTAACTGGGATAGGCCTGGGATTAACTGGGATAGGCCTGGGCTTAACTGGGATAGACCTGGGATTAACTGGGATAGGACCAGCACAAACCCAGCCCTGCTCCCGCAGGCCAGCGCAGGCCTGCTCGGCCCGGCCCAGCACCGACCGCTGGATCCGCCCCTAAAACCGGGATTAACTCTGGGATTAACTGGGATAGACCTGGGATTCACTGGGATAGACCTGGGATTCACTGGGATAGACCTGGGATTAACTGGGATAGACCCGGGATTCACTGGGATAGACCTGGGATTAACTGGGATAGACCTGGGATTAACTGGGATAGACCTGGGATTAACTGGGATAGGCCCGGCACAAACCCAGCCCTGCTCCCGCAGGCCAGCGCAGGCCTGCTCGGCCCGGCCCAGCACAGACCGCTGGATCCGCCCCTAAAACCGGGATTAACCCAGATAAACCCGAGATTAACTGGGATAGACCTGGGATTAACCCAGATAAACCCGGGATTAACTGGGATAGGCCCGGCACAAACCCAGCCCTGCTCCCGCAGGCCAGCGCAGGCCTGCTCGGCCCGGCCCAGCACCGACCGCTGGATCCGCCCCTAAAACCGGATTAACTCTGGGATTAACTGGGATTGACCCAGATAAACCTGGGACTAACCCAGACAAACCCGGGATAAACCCGGCACAAACCCAGCCCTGCTCCCGCAGGCCAGCGCAGGCCTGCTCGGCCCCGGCCCAGCGCCGACCGCTGGATCCGCCCCTAAAACCGGGATTAACCCTGGGGTTAACTGGGATAGACCTGGGATTAACTGGGATTAACCCAGATAAACCCGGGATTAACCCGGGATAAACCTGGGATTAATCCATTAAAATCCTGGGATAAACACAAAGTTAATCTGGATAAACCTGGGATTGATCCGGGATTAACCTGGGATAAACCCAGGATAAACCCTGCTCCCTGCTCTCCCAGTGCTCCCAGTTCAGTTCCCAGTATCCCTGTTTCCATCCCAGTCCCTCCCAGTGCTCCCAGTTTGGCACCAGTAGCTCACCTGCGTCTCCAGCTGCAGCACCTGCTGTCCCAGTCCATCCCAGTCCATCCCAGTTTGTACCTGTGTCTCCAGGTGCAGCACTCTCTGTCTCAGCGCCCTCAGGCCCATTCCCAGTCCCTCCCAGTCCCTCCCAGTTTGTACCTGTGTCTCCAGGTGCAGCACTCTCTGTCTCAGCACTCTCAGGCCCATTCCCAGTCCCTCCCAGTCCATCCCAGTCCCTCCCAGTTTGTACCTGTGTCTCCAGGTGCAGCACTCTCTGTCTCAGCACTCTCAGGCCCATTCCCAGTCCCTCCCAGTCCCTCCCAGTTTGTACCTGCGTCTCCAGGTGCAGCACCTGCTGTCCCAGTCCCTCCCAGTCCCTCCCAGTCCCCTCCCAGTTTGTACCTGTGTCTCCAGGTGCAGCACTCTCTGCCTCAGCGCTCTCAGCTCCACCTGGGCCTGGCTCTCGCGGAGCTGCACCCCCCAGCACGGCCTCGTGCAGCGCCCGCGGCTCCTTCCAGCGGCCCCCGCACACCTGGGGACACACCTGGTCAGGTGACACACCTGGGGACACCTGGGGACACACCTGGTCAGGTGACACACCTGGGGGACACACCTGGTCAGGTGACACACCTGGGGACACCTGGGGACACACCTGGTCGGTATGGGGACACCCCCTGGGACACACCTGGTCAGGTATGGGGACACCTGGGGACCCACCTGGTGAGGTATGGGGATACCTGGGGACACCTGGTCAGGTATGGGGACACCTGGGGACACACCTGGTGAGGTATGGGGATACCTGGGGACACCTGGGGACACACCTGGTCAGGTGACACACCTGGGGACACCTGGGGACACACCTGGTCAGGTGACACACCTGGGGACACACCTGGTCAGGTGACACACCTGGGGACACCTGGGGACACACCTGGTCAGGTGACACACCTGGGGACACACCTGGTCAGGTGACACACCTGGGGACACCTGGGGACACACCTGGTCAGGTGACACACCTGGGGACACACCTGGTCAGGTGACACACCTGGGGACACCTGGGGGACACCTGGTCGGTATGGGGGACACTCCCTGGGACACACCTGGTCAGGTATGGGGATACCTGGGATACCTGGGGACACACCTGGTGAGGTATGAGGATACCTGGGGACACACCTGGTCAGGTGACACACCTGGGGACACCTGGGGACACACCTGGTCAGGTATGGGGACACCCCCTGGGACACACTTGGTCAGGTATGGGGATACCTGGGATACCTGGGGACACACCTGGTGAGGTATGAGGATACCTGGGGACACACCTGGTCACACCTGGTCAGGTGAGACACACCTGGGGACACCTGGGGACACACCTGGTCAGGTGACACACCTGGGGACACCTGGGGACACACCTGGTCAGGTGACACACCTGGGGACACACCTGGTCAGGTGACACACCTGGGGACACCTGGGGACACACCTGGTCAGGTGACACACCTGGGGACACCTGGGGACACACCTGGTCGGTATGGGGACACCCCCTGGGACACACCTGGTCAGGTATGGGGACACCTGGGGACCCACCTGGTGAAGTATGGGGATACCTGGGGACACACCTGGTCAGGTGAGACACACCTGGGGACACCTGGGGACACACCTGGTCAGGTATGGGGACACCCCCTGGGACACACTTGGTCAGGTATGGGGATACCTGGGATACCTGGGGACACACCTGGTGAGGTATGAGGATACCTGGGGACACACCTGGTCAGGTGACACACCTGGGGACACACCTGGTTGGTATGGGGACACCCCCTGGGACACACCTGGTCCGGTATGGGGACACCTGGGGACCCACCTGGTGAGGTATGAGGATACCTGGGGACACACCTGGTCACACCTGGTCAGGTGAGACACACCTGGGGACATCTGGGGACACCGGGTCAGGTATGGGGACACACCTAGGACACACCTGGTCAGGTAAGACTCACCTGGGGACACCCAGAGACACCTGGTACACCTGCCAGGCATCCCCCAGGTCACTCAGGTGTCCCCAATGTCCCTGTCTCACCTGCCAGGTGTCCTCCAGGTGTCCGCAGTGTCCCCACGTATCACCTGCCAGTGGTCTCCAATGTCACTCAGGTGTCCCCAATGTCCCCAGGTGCCCCCAGATGTTCCTCCTGTCTCACCTGCCCGGTGTCTCCAATGTCCCTGTCTCACCTGCCAGCTGTCCCCAGTGTCACTCAGGTGTCCCCAATGTCCCCAGGTGCCCCCAGATGTTCCTCCTGTCTCACCTGCCCGGTGTCTCCAATGTCCCTGTCTCACCTGCCAGCTGTCCCCAGTGTCACTCAGGTGTCCCCAGTGTAACACAGGTGTCCTCGTGTCTCACCTGCCACCTGTCCCCATGTCCCCAGTGTCCCTGTCTCACCTGCCAGCTGTCCCCGATGTCCCCATGTCCCCAGTGTCCCTGTCTCACCTGCCACCTGTCCCCGATGTCCCCGATGTCCCTCAGTGCCAGCTGTCCTCATGTCCCCAGTGTCCCCGTCTCACATGCCAGCTGTCCCCGATGTCCCCGATGTCCCTCAGTGCCAGCTGTCCCCATGTCCCCGATGTCCCCGTCTCACCTGCCAGCTGTCCGCGATGTCCCCATGTTCCCAGGGTCCCTGTCTCACCTGCCAGCTGTCCCCATGTCCCCAGTGTCCCTGTCTCACCTGCCACCTGTCCCCGATGTCCCTGTCTCACCTGCCACCTGTCCCCATGTCCCCAGTGTCCCTGGCTCACCTGCCAGCTGTATCCGATGTCCCCATGTCCCCAGTGTCCCTGTCTCACCTGCCACCTGTCCCCATGTCCCCAGTGTCCCTGTCTCACCTGCCACCTGTCCCCATGTCCCCGATGTCCCTCAGTGCCAGCTGTCCCCATGTCCCCAGTGTCCCTGTCTCACCTGCCAGCTGTCCCCGATGTCCCCGATGTCCCTCAGTGCCAGCTGTCCTCATGTCCCCAGTGTCCCCGTCTCACCTGCCAGCTGTCCCCGATGTCCCCGATGTCCCTCAGTGCCAGCTGTCCCCATGTCCCCGATGTCCCCGTCTCACCTGCCAGCTGTCCGCGATGTCCCCATGTTCCCAGGGTCCCTGTCTCACCTGCCAGCTGTCCCCATGTCCCCAGTGTCCCTGTCTCACCTGCCACCTGTCCCCGATGTCCCTGTCTCACCTGCCACCTGTCCCCATGTCCCCAGTGTCCCTGTCTCACCTGCCAGCTGTCCCCGATGTCCCCATGTCCCCAGTGTCCCTGTCTCACCTGCCACCTGTCCCCATGTCCCCAGTGTCCCTGTCTCACCTGCCACCTGTCCCCATGTCCCCGATGTCCCTCAGTGCCAGCTGTCCCCATGTCCCCAGTGTCCCTGTCTCACCTGCCAGCTGTCCCCGATGTCCCCGATGTCCCTCAGTGCCAGCTGTCCTCATGTCCCCAGTGTCCCCGTCTCACCTGCCAGCTGTCCCCGATGTCCCCGATGTCCCTCAGTGCCAGCTGTCCCCATGTCCCCGATGTCCCCGTCTCACCTGCCAGCTGTCCGCGATGTCCCCATGTTCCCAGGGTCCCTGTCTCACCTGCCAGCTGTCCCCATGTCCCCAGTGTCCCTGTCTCACCTGCCACCTGTCCCCGATGTCCCTGTCTCACCTGCCACCTGTCCCCATGTCCCCAGTGTCCCTGTCTCACCTGCCAGCTGTATCCGATGTCCCCATGTCCCCAGTGTCCCTGTCTCACCTGCCACCTGTCCCCATGTCCCCAGTGTCCCTGTCTCACCTGCCACCTGTCCCCATGTCCCCGATGTCCCTCAGTGCCAGCTGTCCCCATGTCCCCAGTGTCCCTGTCTCACCTGCCAGCTGTCCCCGATGTCCCCGATGTCCCTCAGTGCCAGCTGTCCCCATGTCCCCAGTGTCCCCGTCTCACCTGCCAGCTGTCCGCGATGTCCCCATGTTCCCAGGGTCCCTGTCTCACCTGCCAGCTGTCCCCGATGTCCCCATGTCCCCAGTGTCCCTGTCTCACCTGCCACCTGTCCCCATGCCCCCAGTGTCCCTGTCTCACCTGCCAGCTGTCCCCAATGTCCCCATGTTCCCAGTGTCCCTGTCTCACCTGCCAGCTGTCCCCGATGTCCCTGTCTCACCTGCCAGCTGTCCCCATGTCCCCAGTGTCCCCGTCTCACCTGCCAGCTGTCCCCGATGTCCCCAGTGTCCCCATCTCACCTGCCAGCTGTCCCCGATGTCCCCGATGTCCCCAGTGTCCCCGTCTCACCTGCCAGCTGTCCCCAATGTCCCCGATGTCCCTCAGTGCCAGCTGTCCCCAATGTACCCAGTGTCCCCGTCTCACCTGCCAGCTGTCCCCGATGTCCCCGATGTCCCTGTCTCACCTGCCAGCTGTCCCCATGTCCCCAATGTCCCCGTCTCACCTGCCAGCTGTCCCCATGTCCCCAGTGTCCCCGTCTCACCTGCCAGCTGTCCCCGACGTCCCCGATGTCCCTCAGTGCCAGCTGTCCCCATGTCCCCAGTGTCCCTGTCTCACCTGCCAGCTGTCCCCGATGTCCCCGATGTCCCTCAGTGCCAGCTGTCCCCGATGTCCCCATGTCCCCGATGTCCCTGTCTCACCTGCCAGCTGTCCCCGATGTCCCCGATGTCCCTCAGTGCCAGCTCCTGCAGCTCCTCCTGCAGCCGAACCACGCTGGAGTCGTCCGGCAGCAGCGGCTGCCGCTGGGACAGGGACAGGGACATCAGGGGACAGCAGGGGACAGCAGGGACACAGGGACATCAGGGGACAGCAGGGGACAGCAGGGACACAGGGGACACAGGGACATCAGGGGACAGCAGGGACACAGGGGACAGGGACAGGGACAGCAGGGGACAGCAGGGACACAGGGGACAGGGACAGGGACAGCAGGGGACAGCAAGGGACAGCAGGGACACAGGGGACAGGGACAGGGACAGCAGGGTCCAGCAGGGACACAGGGGACAGGGACAGCAGGGACATCAGGGATAGGGACAGCAGGGGACAGCAGGGACACAGGGGACAGGGACAGGGACATCAGGGGACAGCACGGACAGAGGAGACAGGGACAGCAGGGGACAGCAGGGACAGGGACAGCAGGGGACAGCAGGGACAGGGATAGCAGGGGACACAGGGGACATCAGGGACATCGGGAGGACAGCAGTGGGGACAGACAGAGGGACCTTCACAGGCCACTCACAACAGCTCCTGTGCCCTGTGCCACCCACGGGACCCTCCCTGTCCCCTCCTTGTCCCCAGGGCCACCCACGGGACCCTCCCTGTCCCCTCCCTGTCCCCTCCCTGTCCCCAGGGCCACCCATGGGACCTTCCCCACCCCACCGGGACCCCGCCACCCCCAGTGCCACCCCGGTGTCCCCATGTCACCTTCTCCATGTCCAGGACCTTGTCCTGCATCTCCGTGAGGGTCCCTTATCCCCAAGGCCACCCATGGGACTCTCCTTGTCCCCAGGGCCACCCGTGGGACCCTCCCCACCCCAGTGGGACCGTGCCACCCCCAGTGCCACCCCGGTGTCCCCATGTCACCTTCTCCATGTCCAGGACCTTGTCCTGCATCTCCTTGAGGGCCCCCAGGGTTTCGCTCTCGCGCAGCCGCGACCGCTCCAGCTCCGTCTCCAGGTGCGCCACGAACTCCTCGCTCAGGCGGGGGTTACCCTGTCCCCAGTGTCCCCAAATGTCACCAAATGTCACCAAGTGTCACCTCCCCATTGTCCCCACCCACCATGAACTCCTCGCTCAGGCGGGGGTTACCCTGTCCCCAGTGTCACCAAATGTCACCAAGTGTCACCTCCCCATCGTCCCCACCCACCACGAACTCCTCGCTCAGGCGGGGGTTACCCTGTCCCCAGTGTCCCCAAATGTCACCAAGTGTCACCTCCCCATCCTCCCCACCCACCACAAACTCCTCGCTCACACGGGGGTTACCCTGTCCCCAGTGTCCCCAAATGTCACCAAGTGTCACCTCCCCATCCTCCCCACCCACCACGAACTCCTCGCTCAGACGGGGGTTACCCTGTCCCCAGTGTCCCCAAATGTCACCAAGTGTCACCTCCCCATCATCCCCACCCACCATAAACTCCTCGCTCAGACGGGGGTTACCCTGTCCCCAGTGTCCCCAAAGGTCACCAAGTGTCACCTCCCCATTGTCCCCACCCACCATAAACTCCTCGCTCAGACGGGGGTTACCCTGTCCCCGGTGTCACCAAATGTCACCAAGTGTCACCTCCCCATTGTCCCCACCCACCACAAACTCCTCGCTCAGACGGGGGTTACCCTGTCCCCAGTGTCCCCAAATGTCACCAAGTGTCACCTCCCCATTGTCCCCACCCACCACGAACTCCTTGCTCAGACGGGGGTTACCCTGTCCCCAGTGTCCCCAAATGTCACCAAGTGTCACCTCCCCATCGTCCCCACCCACCACGAACTCCTCGCTCAGGCGGGGGTTACCCTGTCCCCAGTGTCCCCAAATGTCACCAAGTGTCACCTCCCCATCGTCCCCACCCACCACGAACTCCTCGCTCAGGCGGGGGTTACCCTGTCCCCAGTGTCCCCAAATGTCACCAAGTGTCACCTCCCCATTGTCCCCACCCACCACAAACTCCTCGCTCACACGGGGGTTACCCTGTCCCCAGTGTCCCCAAATGTCACCAAGTGTCACCTCCCCATCGTCCCCACCCACCACGAACTCCTCGCTCAGACAGGGGTTACCCTGTCCCCAGTGTCCCCAAATGTCACCAAGTGTCACCTCCCCACCGTCCCCACCCACCACGAACTCCTCGCTCAGACGGGGGTTACCCTGTCCCCAGTGTCACCGAGTGTCACCAAAGGTCACCAAAGGTCACCAAAGGTCACCTCCCACCTGCCATGAAATCCTCCACCAAGCAGGAGTTACCTGTGCCACCAAATGCCACCAAATGTCACCTGCAGCATTGTCACCCAGGGGCAGTAACACACAGTGACACACAGTGACACACAGTGACACACAGGTGACACAATGACACACACAGGTGACCCAGGAGGTGACACAGGTGACAATGGCCCACCTGCAGCTCGCGGATGGTGCTCTGGGCCCTCCTGAGGCTCTCGGTGGCCGAGCTGCAGCGTTGTCACCAGGCCAGTGACACACAGTGACACACAGTGACACACACAGTGACACAGTGACACAGAGGTGACACAATGACACACACAGGTGACCCAGGTGACACAGGTGACAATGGCCCACCTGCAGCTCGCGGATGGTGCTCTGGGCCCGCCTCAGGCTCTCGGCGGCCGAGCTGCAGCGTTGTCACCAGGGCAGTGAGACACACAGTGACACAGTGACACAGAGGTGACACAATGACACACACAGGTGACACAGGTGACACCCAGGTGACACCCAGGTGACAATGGCCCACCTGCAGCTCGCGGATGGTGCTCTGGGCCCTCCTGAGGCTCTCGGTGGCCGAGCTGCAGCGTTGTCACTAGGGCAGTGACACACAGTGACACACACAGTGACACAGTGACACAGAGGTGACACAATGACACACACAGGTGACACAGGAGGTGACACAGGTGACAATGGCCCACCTGCAGCTCCCGGATGGTGCTCTGGGCCCGCCTCAGGCTCTCGGTGGCCGAGCTGCAGCGTTGTCACCAGGGCAGTGACACACAGTGACACACACAGTGACACAGTGACACACAGGTGACATAATGACACACACAGGTGACACAGGTGACAATGGCCCACCTGCAGCTCGCGGATGGTGCTCTGGGCCCTCCTGAGGCTCTCGGTGGCTGAGCTGCAGCGTTGTCACCAGGGCAGTGACACACAGTGACACACACAATGACACAGTGACACAGAGGGGACACAGTGACACAATGACACACACAGGTGACCCAGGAGGTGACACAGGTGACAATGGCCCACCTGCAGCTCCCGGATGGTGCTCTGGGCCCGCCTCAGGCTCTCGGTGGCCGAGCTGCAGCGTTGTCACCAGGCCAGTGACACACAGTGACACACACAGTGACACAGTGACACAGAGGTGACACAATGACACACACAGGTGACACAGGAGGTGACACAGGTGACAATGGCCCACCTGCAGCTCGCGGATGGTGCTCTGGGCCCGCCTCAGGCTCTCGGTGGCCGAGCTGCAGCGTTGTCACCAGGGCAGTGACACACAGTGACACACACAGTGACACAGTGACACAGAGGTGACACAATGACACACACAGGTGACCCAGGTGACACAGGTGACAGTGGCCCACCTGCAGCTCGCGGATGGTGCTCTGGGCCCGCCTCAGGCTCTCGGTGGCCGAGCTGCAGCGTTGTCACCAGGGCAGTGACACACACAGTGACACACACAGTGACACAGTGACACAGAGGTGACACAATGACACACCCAGGTGACACCCAGGTGACACAGGTGACAATGGCCCACCTGCAGCTCGCGGATGGTGCTCTGGGCCCTCCTGAGGCTCTCGGTGGCCGAGCTGCAGCGTTGCCGCACCAGCGCCAGCTCCCGGCGGATGACGTCGTTCTCCTCGGCCTCCTGCGCCCGCGTCACCTGGCCCTGGGGACATCGGGGACATCGGGGACATTGGGACACTGTCACCTGGCCCTGGGGACATTGGGGACATTGGGGACATTGGGACACTGTCACCTGGCCCTGGGGACAGTGGGGACATTGGGACACTGTCACCTGGCCCTGGGGACATCAGGGACATTGGGGACATTGGGACACTGTCACCTGGCCCTGGGGACATTGGGACACTGTCACCTGGCCCTGGGGACATCGGGGACATAGGGACACTGTCACCTGGCCCTGGGGACAGTGGGGACATCGGGGACATTGGGACACTGTCACCTGGCCCTGGGGACATCGGGGACATTGGGACACTGTCACCTGGCCCTGGGGACATCGGGGACATTGGGACACTGTCACCTGGCCCTGGGGACAGTGGGGACATTGGGACACTGTCACCTGGCCCTGGGGACAGTGGGGACATCGGGGACATTGGGACACTGTCACCTGGCCCTGGGGACATTGGGGACATCGGGGACATAGGGACACTGTCACCTGGCCTTGGGGATAGTGGGGACATAGGGACACTGTCACCTGGCCCTGGGGACATCGGGGACATTGGGACACTGTCACCTGGCCCTGGGGACAGTGGGGACATAGGGACACTGTCACCTGGCCCTGGGGACAGTGGGGACATTGGGACACTGTCACCTGGCCCTGGGGACAGTGGGGACATTGGGACACTGTCACCTGGTCCTGGGGCCTTTGGGGACAATGGGGACATCAGGGACATTTGTCACCTCCTGCACCCACAGCACTTGGCTCTGGGGACATTGGGACATGTGGGACAGTGGGGACACTGTCACCTCCTGGGCCTGTGTCACCTGGCCTCGGTGACACTGGTGACACTGGGGACGTTGGGGACAATGGGGACAATGTCACCTCCTGCCACCAGGGCAGAGCCGGTGCGGCTGTGGTGGCACTGGGGGGACACGGAGGTGACACTGGGGACAGAAGGTGACTCTGGAGGTGCCACCAGCCCCGTGGGGACCTCCAGGGCCGTTTGTCCCCTCCCCTCCCCCACCCCAAACTCTCCAATCGCCGCTTCCCACCCCAGATCCCAAAATCCCCCAAATTCACCCCAAAATCCCCCAAAATCCCCCAAATTCACCCCAAAATCCCCCCAAAATCCACAATTCCCCCCAAATCCCCCCCAAATTCCCCAAACTGCCCCCAAATCCCATCAAAATCCCCCCAAAATTCCTCAAAATCCCCCAAATTCCAAAAAAAAATCCCCCCAAAATTCCATCCAAAATTCCCCAAAATTTCCCCCAAATCCCCCCAAAATTCTCCCAATTTCCCCCAAATTTCCTCAAATATCAAAAAAATTCCCCCAAAAAAGTCCCCAAAATCCCCCCAAATCTCCTCAAAATTCACCAGTTTCCCATAATCCCTCAGAACTCCCCAAAATTCCCAAAAATCCCCCCAAAATTCCCCCAAACGTCCCCAAAATTTCCCCCCAAATCCCCCCAAAATTCTCCCAATTTTCCCCCAAATTCCCCAAATATCAAAAAATTTCCCCAAAAAGTCCCCAAAATCCCCCCAAATCTCCCCAAAATTCACCAGTTTCCCATAATCCCTCAGAATTCCCCCAAAATTCCCCAAAATTCCCAAAAATTCCCCAAAATCCCCCCAAAATTCCCCCAAACGTCCCCCAAATTTCCCCCAAATCCCCCCAAAATTCTCCCAATTTTCCCCCAAATTTCCTCAAATATCAAAATATCCCCCCAAAGAAGTCCCCAAAATCCCCCCAAATCTCCTCAAAATTCACCAGTTTCCCATAATCCCTCAAAATTCCCCCAAAATTCCCCCAAAATTCCTCAAAAATTCCCCCAAAATTCCCAAAAAATTCCCCCAAACGTCCCCAAAATTTCCCCCAAATCCCCCCAAAATTCTCCCAATTTCCCCCCAATTTTCCCCCAAATATCAAAAAAATTCCCCCAAAAAAGTCCCCAAAATCCCCCCAAATCTCCTCAAAATTCACCAGTTTCCCATAATCCCTCAGAACTCCCCAAAAATTCCCCCAAAATTCCCAAAAATTCCCAAAAATCCCCCCAAAATCCCCCCAAAATTCCCCCAAACGTCCCCAAAATTTCCCCCAAATCCCCCCAAAATTCTCCCAATTTTCCCCCAAATTTCCTCAAATATCAAAAAAATTCCCCCAAAAAAGTCCCCAAAATCCCCCCAAATCTCCCCAAAATTCACCAGTTTCCCATAATCCCTCAGAATTCCCCCAAAATTCCCAAAAATTCCCCAAAATTCCCCAAAATCCCCCCAAACGTCCCCAAATTTCCTCAAATATCAAAAAATTCCCCAAAAAAGTCCCCAAAATCCCCCAAATCTCCCCAAAATTCACCAGTTTCCCATAATCCCTCAAAATTCCCCCAAAATTTCCCCAAAATTCCCAAAAATCCCCCCCAAATCCCCCCAAAATTCTCCCAATTTTCCCCCAAATTTCCTCAAATATCAAAAAAATTCCCCCAAAGAAGTCCCCAAAATCCCCCCAAATCTCCTCAAAATTCACCAGTTTCCCATAATCCCTCAGAATTCCCCCAAAATTTCCCCAAAATTCCCAAAAATTCCCCCAAAATTCCCAAAAATTCCCCAAATTCCCAAAAAAATTCCCCCAAATTCCCCCAAAATTCCCCCAAATTCCCCTCCAAGGTTTTCGGGAGCCGCCTGAGAAGAAGAAAAAAGGTGGAAAAAAGGAAAATCCAGCCCCAAAGTGGGGCTGGGGCAGGGAAGGGAGGAAAAGGAGGAGGAAATGGGGAAAAATTGGGGAAATTGGGGAAAAAATTGGGGGAAAATGGGGAAATCAGGGGGAAAATTGGGAAAATTGGGGGAAAAATGGGAAAAAATTGGGAAAATAAGGGGGAAAAATTGGGGAAATTGGGGGAAAAATTGGGAAAATTTTGGGGAAATTAGGAGAAAAAGGAAAAAATTGGGAAAATCAGGGGGAAAATTGGGGAAATTGGGGAAATCAGGGGGAAATCAGGGGGAAAAATTGGGGAAATTGGGGGGGGAAATGGGAAAATTGGGACAATCAGGGGGAAAAATCGAAAATTGGGGAAAAAATTGGGGAAAAATTGGGGAAATTAGAGGAACAAATCGGGGAAATTGGGGAAAAAATTGGGAAAAAAGGGAAAATCAGGGGGAAAAATTGGGAAAATTGGGGGGAAATTGGGAGAAAATTGGGGAAATTAGGGGAACAAATCGGGGAAATTGGGGAAAATTTGGGGGAAAATTGGGAAAACCAGGGGGGAAATTTGGGGAAATTGGGGGAAAATTGGGAAAAAATGGGGAAATCAGGGGGGAAAATTGGGAAAATTGGGGGGGAAATTGGGAAAATCAGGGGGGAAAATCGGGGAAATTGGGGGAAAATTGGGAAAAAATGGGGAAATCAGGGGGGAAAATTGGGGAAATTGGGAGAAAAAATGGGAAAAAATGGGGGAAATCAGGGGGAAAAAATTGGGGAAATTGGGGGGGAAAAGGGAAAATTGGGAAAATCAGGGGGAAATCGGGGAAATTGGGGAAAAAATTGGGGAAAATTTGGGGAAATTAGGGGAACAAATCGGGGAAATTGGGGAAAAAATTGGGAAAATCAGGGGGAAAATCGGGGAAATTGGGGAAAATTGGGGAAATTAGGGGGAAAAATCGGGGAAAATTGAGGAAAAATGGGAAAAATTGGGAAAATCAGGGGGAAAATTTGGGGAAAT
>NW_026776039.1:0-38763 GCF_027477595.1 Haemorhous mexicanus
GGCTCACCTGGATGGGTTTCAATGGACTTTGAGAGGGTTTTATGAGGACAGGTGAGCTCAGGTGTGCCCAGGTGAGTGACCCAGGTGTGTTGTGGAGTACGTGGAGCACCTGAAGGTCCCAGATCCTCACCTGAGGCTCACCTGGATGGGGTTTTTTTCTGGTTTTGGGGTTTTTTTTTTGGGTTTTTTGGGGTTTAGGACCTCACCTGTCCCAGCAGGTGAGTGATCCAGGTGTGATTCAGAGCACCTGGAGCACCTGAAGGTCCCAGATCCTCACCTGGAGCTCACCTGGAGCTCACCTGGATGGGGTTTAAAGAACTTTGAGGGGGTTTTATGAGGACAGGTGAGCTCAGGTTGCCCAGGTGAGTGATCCAGGTGTGATTCAGAGTACCTGGAGCACCTGAAGGACCCAGATCTTCACCTGGAGCTCACCTGGGGCTCACCTGGAGCTCACCTGGGTGGGGTTTTTTGGGGTTTTTTTTTTGTTTTGGGGGTTTTTTGGGGTTTTTTGGGGTTTAGGACCTCACCTGCCCCACCAGGTGAGTGACCCAGGTGTGTTGCAGAGTACGTGGAGCACCTGAAGGACCCAGATCCTCACCTGGGGCTCACCTGGGGCTCACCTGGATGGGTTTTTTTTTTGTTTTTTTGGGGTTTTTTGGGTTTTAGGACCTCACCTGCCCCACCAGGTGAGTGATCCAGGTGTGATTCAGAGTACCTGGAGCACCTGAAGGTCCCAGATCCTCACCTGGAGCTCACCTGGATGGGTTTGAATGAACTTTGAGGGGGTTTTATGAGCTCAGGTGTGACCTCAGAACACCTGGAGCACCTGAAGGTCCCAGATCCTCACCTGGGGCTCACCTGGAGCTCACCTGGATGGGTTTTTTTTTTGGTTTTTTGGGGTTTTGGGGTTTAGGACCTCACCTGTCCCAGCAGGTGAGTGATCCAGGTGTGACTCAGAGTACCTGGAGCACCTGAAGGACCCAGATCCTCACCTGGAGCTCACCTGGAGCTCACCTGGGGCTCACCTGGATGGGGTTTTTTTTGGTTTTTTGGGGTTTTTTGGGGTTTAGGACCTCACCTGTCCCAGCAGGTGAGTGATCCAGGTGTGTTGCAGAGTACGTGGAGCACCTGAAGGACCCAGATCCTCACCTGAGGCTCACCTGGGGCTCACCTGGATGGGGTTTAATGGACTTTAAGGGTTTTTTATGAGCTCAGGTGTGACCTCAGAACACCTGGAGCACCTGAAGGTCCCAGATCCTCACCTGGGGCTCACCTGGGGCTGACCTGGATGGGTTTTAAAGAACTTTAAGGGTTTTTTATGAGGACAGGTGAGCTCAGGTGTACCCAGGTGAGTGAGCCAGGTGATCCAGGTGTGTTGCAGAGTACATGGAGCACCTGAAGGTCCCAGATCCTCACCTGGGGCTCACCTGGAGCTCACCTGGGGCTCACCTGGATGGGGTTTTTTTTGGTTTTGGGGTTTTTTTTGGGTTTTTTTGGGGTTTAGGACCTCACCTGCCCCACCAGGTGAGTGACCCAGGTGTGTTGCAGAGTACGTGGAGCACCTGAAGGACGAGGGCCGCGTGTGCCCGCATCATCGCGCGGCTGCAGCGTTACCTGCAGGGCAAGGGCAGCCCCGAGGAGCTGTGCCGCGTTTACCTGCGCCGCGTCCTCCACACCTACTACAAGTTCGACTACGGCGCCGCCCGCAGGAAGGGCCAGGTGAGGGACGGCCAGGTGAGGGACGGCCAGGTGAGGAAGGACGGCCAGGTGAAGGAGGACGGCAAGGAGAAGGAGGACGGCAAGGAGAAGGAGGACGGGCAGGAGAAGGAGGCCGGGCAGAAGGACGGACAGGTGGAGGACGGACAGGTGAAGGAGGATGGACAGAAAGACGGACAGGTGAAGGAGGATGGACAGGTGAAGGAGGACGGACAGGTGAAGGAGGAGGAGGAGGAAGAGGAGGAGGATTCGGAGGCCTTGATGGAGAGGTTGTGCAGGTGAGGAGAGGTTGTGCAGGTGAGGGGCGCACCTGGATGGGGGGGATGCACCTGGGTGAGGGGGGACACACCTGGATGTGGGGGGATGCACCTGGAGGGGGTGGGATGCACCTGGATGGGGGGGGATGCACCTGGAGGGGGTGGGATGCACCTGGATGGGGGGGGATGCACCTGGGTGGGGGGGGACACACTGGAGGGGTGGGGACGCACCTGGGTGGGGGGGGACACACCTGGGTGGGGGGGATGCACCTGGATGGGGGGGGTGCACCTGGGTGGGGGGGGATGCACCTGGATGGGGGTGGGACACACCTGGATGGGGGGGGATGCACCTGGATGGGGGTGGGACACACCTGGGTGGGGGGGATGCACCTGGATGGGGGTGGGACACACCTGGGTGGGGGGGATGCACCTGGATGGGGGGGGATGCACCTGGATGGGGGGGTGCACCTGGGTGGGGGGGGATGCACCTGGATGGGGGTGGGACACACCTGGATGGGGGGGGATGCACCTGGATGGGGGTGGGACACACCTGGGTGGGGGGGATGCACCTGGATGGGGGGGGATGCACCTGGATGGGGGGGGAATGCACCTGGATGTGGGGGACACACCTGGATGGGGGGGATGCACCTGGATGGGTGGGGAAACACCTGGGTGGGGGGGGACACACCTGGAGGGGGGGGACACACCTGGATGTGGGGGGATGCACCTGGAGGGGGTGGGGATGCACCTGGGTGGGGGGGGACACACCTGGATGGGGGGGGACACCTGGATGGGGGGGGACACACACCTGGATACACCTGGATGGGGGGATGCACCTGGAGGGGGTGGGGACACACCTGGATGGGGGGTGGACACACCTGGATACACCTGGATGGGGTCAGGGCACACCTGGATGGGGTTGGAGCGCACCTGGATGCGTTAGGGACACACCTGGGTGGGGTCAGAACACACCTGGATGCGTTAGGGACACACCTGGGTGGGGTCAGAACACACCTGGATGCCTTAGGGACACACCTGGGTGGGGTCAGGGCACACCTGGGTGGGGTCAGGGCACACCTGGAGGGGGTGGGGACACACCTGGATGGGGTTGGAGCACACCTGGATACACCTGGATGGGTTAGGGACACACCTGGGTGGGGTCAGGGCACCTGGATGGGGTTGGAGCACACCTGGGTGGGAGAAACGGGGATAGGGACATACCTGGATGGGTTAGGGGCACACCTGAAGGGGGTGGTGACACACCTGGATGGGGTTGGAGCACACCTGGGTGAGGTTGGAGCACACCTGGATGGGGTTGGAGCACACCTGGGTGAGGTTGGAGCACACCTGGGTGAGGTTGGAGCACACCTGGATGGGGTTGGAGCACACCTGGATGGGGTCAGGGCACACCTGGGTGGGAGAAATGGGGATAGGGACACACCTGGGCACACCTGGATGGGGTCAGGACATACCTGGATGGGTTAGGGACACACCTGGGTGGGGTCAGGGCACACCTGGAGGGGATCAGGACATACCTGGGTGGGGGAAAAGAGGCAGGGACGCACCTGGGTGGGGGAAATGGGGACAGGGACACACCTGGGCACACCTGGATGGGATCAGGGCACACCTGGAGGGGGTCAGGGCACACCTGGATGGGTTAGGGACACACCTGGGTGGGAGAAATGGGGATAGGGACACACCTCGGCACACCTGGATGGGATCAGGGCATACCTGGATGGGTTAGGGACACACCTGGGTGGGGTCAGGGCACACCTGGATGGGGTCAGGGCACACCTGGATGGGGTTAGGACATACCTGGATGGGGGAAAAGAGGCAGGGACACACCTGGATGGGTTAGGGACACACCTGGGTGGGGGAAATGGGGACAGGGACACACCTGGGCACACCTGGATGGGATCAGGGCACACCTGGGTAGGGGATAAAGGGGTAGGGACACACCTGGGCACACCTGGATGGGGTCAGGACACACCTGGAGGGGTTGAGGGCACACCTGGATGGGATCAGGGCATACCTGGATAGGGGATAAAGGGGTAGGGACACACCTGGGCACACCTGGATAGGTTAGGGACACACCTGGGTGGGGTCAGGGCACACCTGGATGGGGTCAGGGCACACCTGGAGGGGGTTCGGACACACCTGGATACACCTGGATGGGGGAAAAGGGGTCTGGGACACACCTGGATGGGGTCAGGACACACCTGGATGGGTTAGGGACACACCACCTGGGTGGGGTCAAGAATCACCTGGATGGGGTCAGGGCACACCTGGAGGGGGTCAGAACACACCTGGATGGGTTAGGGACACACCTGGAGGGGGTCAAGAATCACCTGGATGGGGTCGGGGCACACCTGGAGGGGGTCAGAACACACCTGTTTCACCTGTCCAGGTGTGTCTCACCTGTCCAGGTGTGTCTCACCTGTCTCAGGGATGTCTCACCTGTTCTGGGAGTTCTCACCTGGGTGTAGGGCCTCACCTGTCCCTGAAATCTGGGGATTTTGGGGTCGTTCTCACCTGTCCAGGTGTGTCTCACCTGTCTCAGGGATGTCTCACCTGTTCTGGGAGTTCTCACCTGGGTTTAGGGCCTCACCTGTCCCTGAAATCTGGGGTTTTGGGGTTGAAATCTCGGGGGGTTTTGGGGTCGTTCTCACCTGGCCAGGTGTGTCTGAGCTGTCTCACCTGGGCAGGTTCGTGTACGCCAAGGACCGCACGGACCGGATCCGCACCTGCGCCATCCTGTGCCACATCTACCACCACGCCCTGCACAGCCGCTGGTACCGCGCCCGCGACCTGATGCTGATGTCACACCTGCAGGACAACATCCAGCACGCCGACCCACCTGTGCAGGTGAGAAAGGGTTAAACACACCTGGGCAGGTAAAGGGTTAAACACACCTCGGGGGTTAAACACACCTGGGCAGGTGAGAGTGACACACCTGGGCAGGTAAAGGGTTAAACACACCTGGGGGGGGTTAAACACACCTGTGCAGGTAAAGGGTTAAACACACCTGGGCAGGTGAGAAAGGGTTAAACACACCTGGGCGGGTGAGAAAGGGTTAAACACACCTGGGCGGGTGAGAAAGGGTTAAACACACCTGGGCAGGTGAGAAAGGGTTAAACACACCTGGGCAGGTGAGTCTGACACACCTGGGGGGGTTAAACACCACCTGGGCAGGTGAGAAAGGGTTAAACACACCTGGGCAGGTGAGTCTGACACACCTGGAGGGGTTAAACACACCTGCAGGACAACATCCAGCACACTGACCCACCTGTGCAGGTGAGAAAGGGGTTAAACACACCTGGGCAGGTAAAGGGTTAAACACACCTGGGGGGGGTTAAACACACCTGGGCAGGTAAAGGGTTAAACACACCTGGGCAGGTGAGACTGACACACCTGGAGGGGTTAAACACACCTGCAGGACAACATCCAGCACGCCGACCCACCTGTGCAGGTGAGAAAGGGTTAAACACACCTGGGCAGGTGAGAAAGGGTTAAACACACCTGGGCAGGTAAAGGGTTAAACACACCTGGGCAGGTGAGACTGACACACCTGGGGGGGTTAAACACCACCTGCAGGACAACATCCAGCACGCCGACCCACCTGGGCAGGTGAGAAAGGGTTAAACACACCTGGGCAGGTGAGTCTGACACACCTGGGGGGGTTAAACACACCTGGGCATGTAAAGGGTTAAACACACCTGGGGGGGGTTAAACACACCTGGGCAGGTAAAGGGTTAAACACACCTGGGCAGGTGAGACTGACACACCTGGAGGGGTTAAACACACCTGCAGGACAACATCCAGCACGCCGACCCACCTGTGCAGGTGAGAAAGGGTTAAACACACCTGGGCAGGTGAGAAAGGGTTAAACACACCTGGGCAGGTAAAGGGTTAAACACACCTGGGCAGGTGAGACTGACACACCTGGGGGGGTTAAACACCACCTGCAGGACAACATCCAGCACGCCGACCCACCTGGGCAGGTGAGAAAGGGTTAAACACACCTGGGCAGGTGAGAAAGGGTTAAACACACCTGGGCAGGTAAAGGGTTAAACACACCTGGGCAGGTGAGAAAGGGTTAAACACACCTGGGGGTGGTTAAACACACCTGGGCAGGTGAGAAAGGGTTAAACACACCTGCAGGACAACATCCAGCACGCCGACCCACCTGTGCAGGTGAGAAAGGGTTAAACACACCTGGGCAGGTGAGTCTGACACACCTGGGGGGGTTAAACACACCTGCAGGACAACATCCAGCATGCCGACCCACCTGTGCAGGTGAGAAAGGGTTAAACACACCTGGGCAGGTGAGTCTGACACACCTGGGCAGGTAAAGGGTTAAACACACCTGGGCAGGTGAGACTGACACACCTGGGCAGGTGAAGGGTTAAACACACCTGGGCATGTGAAGGGTTAAACACACCTGGGCAGGTGATTTGGACACACCTGGGCAGGTAAATCACACCTGTCCACCCGCCCACGAGCACAAACCAGCCCCACCCACCTCACCTGTCCCCACCTGTCCCCACCTGTGTCTCACCTGTCCCCACCTGTGTCCCACCTGTGTCCCACCTGTGTCCCACCTGTGCCTCACCTGTGTCTCACCTGTGTCCCACCTGTCCCACCTGTGTCCCACCTGTGTCTCACCTGTCCCCACCTGTGTCCCACCTGTGTCCCACCTGTGTCTCACCTGTCCCCACCTGTCCCCACCTGTGTCCCAGCTGTGTCTCGTCTGTGTCCCACCTGTGTCTCACCTGTGTCCCACCTGTGTCCCACCTGTGTCCCACCTGTGTCTCACCTGTGTCTCACCTGTGCCCTCACCTGTGCCCTCACCTGTGTCTCACCTGTGTCCCACCTGTGTCTCACCTGTGTCCCACCTGTCCCCACCTGTGTCCCACCTGTGTCCCACCTGTGTCCCGCCTGTGCCCTCACCTGTGTCCCACCTGTGTCTCACCTGTGTCCCACCTGTGTCTCACCTGTGTCCCACCTGTGTCCCACCTGTCCCCACCTGTGTCTCACCTATCCAGGACCTCCTCAACCCCTGCAGGTGCCGCCATTTTGTGACCTCCAAAAACTCCATTTCCACCCCAAAACCTCCACATTTTTTGCCCAAATTTGCCATTTTTCACCCCAAACCCCCTCACCTGTCCCTCACCTGTCCCCACCTGTGTCCCACCTGTGTCCCACCTGTGTCTCACCTGTCAGGGACCTTCGCAACACCTGGAGGTGCCGCCATTTTGTGACCTCCAAAAACTCCATTTCCACTCCTAACAATTGACCTTTTTTTGCCCAAATTTGCCATTTTTCACCCCAAACTTCCTCACCTGTGTCCCACCTGTCCCTCACCTGTGTCTCACCTGTGTCTCACCTGGGTCCCACCTGTGTCCCACCTGTCCTGGACCTCCTTAACACCTGCAGGTGCCGCCATTTTGTGACCTCCAAAAACTCCATTTCCACCCCAAAACCTCCACATCTTTTGCCCAAATTTGCCATTTTTCACCCCAAACCACCTCACCTGTCCCTCACCTGTGTCTCACCTGTGTCCCACCTGTCTCACCTGTGTCCCACCTGTCAGGGACCTCCTCAGCACCTGGAGGTGCCGCCATTTTGTGACCTCCAAAAACTCCATTTCCACCCCAAAACCTCCACATTTTTTGCCCAAATTTGCCATTTTTCACCCCAGAACCCCTCACCTGTCCCTCACCTGTCCCGCAGATCCTCTACAACCGCACCATGGTCCAGCTGGGCATCTGCGCCTTCCGCCAGGGGCTGATCAAGGACGCGCACAACGCCCTGCTGGACATCCAGAGCTCCGGCCGCGCCAAGGAGCTCCTGGGCCAGGGCCTCCTCCTGCGCAGCCTCCAGGAGCGCAACGCCGAGCAGGAGAAGGTGGAGAAGCGCCGCCAGGTGCCCTTCCACATGCACGTCAACCTGGAGCTGCTCGAGTGCGTCTACCTGGTGGCGGCCATGCTGCTGGAGATCCCCTACATGGCGGCGCACGAGTTCGACGCCCGCCGCAGGATGATCAGCAAGCAGTTCCACCACCAGCTGCGCGTCGGGGAGAGGCAGCCGCTGCTCGGTAGGAGGAGGAAGGAAATCCGGAGGTTTCGACCCGAAATTTGGGGGGGTTGAGGTCCAAAATTGGGGTTTTGAGGTCCATAACTACCTAAATTCAGTCTTGGTTTGGTTCTTTTATCTTTTAAAATGGCAGTCTTAGATCTTTTTGATGTTCCTCACACCAAGATCGGTTCTTTTGACCAAAATTTGGGGATTTTGACCCAAAATTGGGGTTTTGAGGTCCATAATGACCTAAATTCAGTCTTGGTTTGGTGTTTCTAGCCCTTAAAATGGCGATTTTAGATCTTCCTGAGGTTCCTCAGAGCAAAATCGGTTCTTTTGACCAAAATTTAGGGATTTTGACCCAAAATTGGGGGTTTGAGGTCCATAACTACCTAAATTCAGTCTTGGTTTGGTTTTTCCATCTCTTAAAATGGCGGTTCCAGATCTTCTTGGTGTTCCTCAGACCAAAATCAGTTCTTTTGACCAAAATTTAGGGATTTTGACCCAAAATGGGGTTTTTGAGGTCCGTAATGACCTAAATTCAGTCTTGGTTTGGTTTTTCCAGCTCTTAAAATGGCCATTCTAGATCTTCTTGATGTTCCTCACACCAAGATCGGTTCTTTTGACCAAAATCTGGGGATTTTGACCCAAAATTGGGTTTTTTGAGGTCCATAATCACCTAAATTCAGTCTTGGTTTGGTGTTTCCATCTCTTAAAATGGCCATTCTAGATCTTCTTTAGGTTCCTCAGACCAAAATCGGTTCTTTTGACCAAACTTTAGGGATTTTGACCCAAAATTGGGGTTTTGAGGTCCATAATGATCTTAATTCAGTCTTGGTTTGGTGTTTCTAGCCCTTAAAATGGCGATTTTAGATCTTCCTGAGGTTCCTCACACCAAAATCGGCTCTTTTGACCAAAATTTAGGGATTTTGACCCAAAATTGGGGTTTTGAGGTCCATAATGACCTAAATTCAGTCTTGGTTTGGTCCTTTTATCTTTTAAAATGGGGGTCTTAGATCTTCCAGAGGATCCTCAGACCATGGTTGGTGGTTTTTGACTAAATTTTAAGGTTTTCAGTTGAAATTTTGAGGTTTTGGGGTCAAAAATTACGTTTTGAGGTCCACAATTACCTAAATTCAGTCTTGGTTTGGTTGTTTTATCTCTTAAAATGGCGGGTTTAGATCTTCTGGAGGCTCCTCAGACCATGGTTGGTGGTTTTTGACTAAATTTAGGGGTTCTGAGTCAAAATTTTGAGGTTTTGAGGTCAAAATTGGGTTTTTAAGGTCCATAATGACCTTAATTCAGTCTTGGTTTGGTTTTTCCATCTCTTATGATGAAGGTTTTAGATCTTCTTGATGTTCCTCAAACCAAAATCAGTTCTTTTGACCAAAATTTAGGGATTTTGACCCAAAATTGGGGGTTTGAGGTCCATAATGACCTTAACTCAGTCTTGGTTTGGTCCTTTTATCTTTTAAAATGGTGGTCTTAGATCTTCTTGATGTTCCTCAGACCAAAATCAGTTCTTTTGACCAAAATTTAGGGATTTTGACCCAAAATTGGGTTTTTGAGGTCCATAATCACCTAAATTCAGTTTTGGTTTGGTTCTTTTATCTTTCAAAATGGCGGTTCCAGATCTTCTTGATGTTCCTCAGACCACAATCTGGGTTTTTTTTGCCCCAAATGAGCACTTTTTGACCAAAATTTGAGGATTTTGACCCAAATTTGGGTCCTCGAGCTCCATAATCACCTAAATTCGGTCTTGGTTTGGTTCTTCTCTCCAAAATTTGGGGATTTTGGACCTTCTTGATGTCCCTCACCAAAATTTGCCTTTTTTAGACCAAAAAAATGGGAAATTTTAGCCCAAAATTGACTTTATTTGCCCAAATTTCGCTTTTTTTGTCCTTAAATTCTCCCACCTGTCCCCAGGTGTCTCACCTGTGTCTCACCTGTGTCTCACCTGTGTCTCACCTGTGCCCTCACCTGTGTCTCACCTGTCCCCACCTGTGTCCCACCTGTCCCCACCTGTGTCTTACCTGTCCCCACCTGTGTCACACCTGTGTCTCACCTGTGTCCCACCTGTGTCTCACCTGTGCCTCACCTGTGTCCCACCATGTCCCACCTGTGTCTCACCTGTCCAGGACCTTCCCCACACCTGCAGGTGCCGCCATTTTGCGACCTCCAAAAATTCCATTTCCACCTCAAAAATTCCCCATTTTTTTGCCCAAATTTCGCATTTTTCGCCCCAAATTCCTCCCACTCATCCCCAGGTGTCTCACCTGTGTCCCACCTGTGTCCCACCTGCCCAGGTCCCCCCGAGTCCATGCGGGAGCACGTGGTGGCCGCCTCCAAGGCCATGAAGACGGGCGACTGGCGCCGCTGCCATCGCTTCGTGGTCAACGAGAAGATGAACGGCAAAGTCTGGGACCTGTTCCCCGAGGCCGACCAGGTGCGCGCCATGCTGGTCAGGTGAGTCCCACCTGCGCCCAGGTAACCAAAATCGGGGATTTGGGGCAGTTTTGGGCGGATTTTGGGGCATTTTTAGGTGATTTTTGGGGTTTTTTTGAGGATTTTTGGGGCTTTTTTAGAGGATTTTTGGGGGTTTTTTGAGGTTTTTTAGAGGGATTTTGGGGGATTTAAGGTGCTCAGGTGAGTTCCAGGTGAGTCTCACCTGCACCCAGGTGTGGCCAGGTAACTAAAAATGGGGATTTTGGGCAATTTTGGGCGGATTTTGGGGATTTTTGGGGCATTTTTAGGTGATTTTTGAGGTTTTTTTGAGGATTTTTGGGGCTTTTTTAGGGGATTTTTGGGGGTTTGTTTGGGGGTTTTTAGGGGATTTTGGGGGATTTGAGGGTCTCAGGTGAGTTCCAGGTGAGTCCCACCTGCGCCCAGGTAACCAAAATCGGGGATTTGGGGCAATTTTGGGGGATTTTGGGGCTTTTTTGAGGATTTTTGGGGCTTTTTTAGGGGATTTTTGGGGTTTTTTTTGAGGGGGTTTTTGGGGGATTTGAGGGTCTCAGGTGAGTTTCAGGTGAGTCCCACCTGCGCCCAGGTAACCAAAATCAAGGATTTGGGGCAGTTTTGGGCGGATTTTGGGGGTTTTTGGGGCATTTTTAGGTGATTTTTGGGTTTTTTTGAGGATTTTTGGGGCTTTTTTAGGTGATTTTTTGGGGTTTTTTGAGGGTTTTTAGGGGATTTTGGGGGATTTGAGGGTCTCAGGTGAGTTCCAGGTGAGTCTCACCTGTGCTCAGGTGTGGCCAGGTAACTTAAAATGGGGATTTTGGGCAATTTTGGGGGGATTTTGGGGATTTTTGGGGCATTTCTAGATGATTTTTGGGTGATTTTTGAGGGTTTTTTTTGAGGGGGATTTTGGGGGATTTGAGGGTCTCAGGTGAGTTCCAGGTGAGTCCCACCTGCGCCCAGGTAACCAAAATCGGGGATTTGGGGCAATTTTGTGGGATTTTGGGGATTTTTAGGTGATTTTTGGGGTTTTTTTGAGGATTTTTGGGGCTTTTTTAGGGGATTTTTGGGGTTTTTTTGAGGGGGTTTTTGGGGGATTTGAGGGTCTCAGGTGAGTTCCAGGTGAGTCTCACCTGTGCTCTGGTGTGGCCAGGTAACTAAAAATGGGGATTTTGGGCAATTTTGGGTCATTTTGGGGATTTTTGGGGCATTTTTAGGTGATTTTTGGGGTTGAGGGTTTTGAGGGGGTTTTTGGGGGATTTGAGGGTCTCAGGTGAGTTCCAGGTGAGTCCCACCTGCGCCCAGGTAACCAAAATCGGGGATTTTGGGCAATTTTGGGCGGATTTTGGGGATTTTTGGGTGATTTTTGGGGTTTTTTTGAGGATTTTTGGGGCTTTTTTAGGGGATTTTTGGGGTTTGTTTGGGGGTTTTGAGGGGATTTGAGGGTCTCAGGTGAGTTCCAGGTGAGTCCCACCTGCGCCCAGGTAACCAAAATCGGGGATTTGGGGCAATTTTGGGGGGATTTTGGGGGATTTTTTGGTGATTTTTGGGGTTTTTTTGAGGATTTTGGGGCTTTTTTTAGGGGATTATTGGGGGGGGTTTTGAGGGGGATTTTGGGGGATTTGAGGGTCTCAGGTGAGTTCCAGGTGAGTCTCACCTGCGCCCAGGTGTGGCCAGGTGACTAAAAATGGGGATTTTGGGCAATTTTGGGTGGATTTTGGGGCAATTTAGGGTGATTTTTGGGGTTTTTGGGGAGATTTTGGGGTAATTTTAGGCGGTTTTTGGGAGGGATTTAAGGTGCCCAGGTGAGTTCCAGGTGAGTCTCACCTGCACCCAGGTGTGGCCAGGTAACTAAAAATGGGGATTTGGGGCAATTTTGGGTCATTTTGGGGATTTTTGGGGCATTTTTAGGTGATTTTGGGGTTTTTTTGAGGATTTTTGGGGCTTTTTTAGGCGATTTTTGGAGGTTTTTTTGAGGGTTTTGAGGGGGATTTTGGGGATTTGAGGGTCTCAGGTGAGTTCCAGGTGAGTCTCACCTGTGCCCAGGTGTGGCCAGGTAACTAAAAATGGGGATTTTGGGCAATTTTGGGTGGATTTTGGGGTTTTTTGGGGCATTTTTAGGGGATTTGGGGTTTTTTTTGAGTTTTTTTGGGGCTTTTTTAGGGGATTTTGGGGGGTTTTTTGAGGGTTTTGAGGGGGATTTTGGGGGGATTTGAGGGTCTCAGGTGAGTTCCAGGTGAGTCCCACCTGCGCCCAGGTAACCAAAATCGGGGATTTGGGGCAATTTTGGGGGATTTTGGGGCTTTTTGGGGCATTTTTAGGTGATTTTTGGGGTTTTTTTGAGGGTTTTTGGGGCTTTTTTTAGGGGATTTTTGGGGTTTTTTTTGAGGGTTTTGAGGGGGATTTTGGGGGATTTGAGGGTCTCAGGTGAGTTCCAGGTGAGTCTCACCTGGGCCCAGGTGTGGCCAGGTAACGAAAAATGGGGATTTTGGGCAATTTTGGGGATTTTGGGGGCTTTTTTAGGTGATTTTTGGGTTTTTTTGTGGGTTTTGAGGGGGATTTTTGGGGGATTTGAAGGTCTCAGGTGAGTTCCAGGTGAGTCCCACCTGTGCCCAGGTAACCAAAATCAGGGATTTGGGGCAATTTTGGGCCAATTTTGGGGGTTTTTGGGGCATTTTTGGGTGATTTTTGGGGTTTTTATGAGGATTTTTGGGGCTTTTTTAGGGGATTTTTGGGGTTTTTTTTGAGGGGATTTTGGGGGGATTTGAGGGTCTCAGGTGAGTTCCAGGTGAGTCCCACCTGCGCCCAGGTAACCAAAATCGGGGATTTGGGGGGATTTTGGGGGTTTTTGGGGCATTTTTAGGGGATTTTTGGGGTTTTTTGAGGATTTTTGGGTCATTTTTAGGGGATTTTTGGGGGTTTTTTTGAGGATTTTTAGAGGGATTTTGGGGGATTTGAGGGTCTCAGGTGAGTTCCAGGTGAGTCCCACCTGCGCTCAGGTGTGCCCAGGTAACTAAAAATGGGGATTTTGGGCAATTTTGGGGGGATTTTGGGGGTTTTTGGGGCTTTTTTAGGTGATTTTTGGGGTTTTTTTGAGGATTTTTGGGGGTTTTTTGAGGGTTTTGAGGGGGATTTTTGGGGGATTTGAGGGTCTCAGGTGAGTTCCAGGTGAGTCCCACCTGCGCCCAGGTGTGGCCAGGTAACTAAAAATGGGAATTTTGGGCAATTTTGGGGGATTTTTGGGGGATTTTTTGGTGATTTTTTGGGGTTTTTTGAGGATTTTTGGGGCTTTTTTTGAGGATTTTTGGGGGTTTTTGAGGGGGATTTTTGGGGGATTTGAGGGTCTCAGGTGAGTTCCAGGTGAGTCTCACCTGCGCCCAGGTAACCAAAATCGGGGATTTGGGGCAATTTTGGGCGGATTTTGGGGGTTTTTGGGGCATTTTTAGGTGATTTTTGGGGGTTTTTTTGAGGATTTTTGGGGCATTTTTAGGGGATTTTTGGGGCTTTTTTTGAGGGTTTTGAGGGGGATTTTGGGGGATTTGAGGGTCTCAGGTGAGTTCCAGGTGAGTCCCACCTGCGCCCAGGTAACCAAAATCGGGGATTTGGGGCGATTTTGGGGGATTTTGGGGGATTTTTAGGTGATTTTGGGGTTTTTTAGGGGATTTTTGGGGCTTTTTTAGGGGATTTTTGGGGGTTTTTTGAGGGTTTTGAGGGCGTTTTTGGGGGATTTGAGGGTCTCAGGTGAGTTCCAGGTGAGTCTCACCTGTGCCCAGGTGTGGCCAGGTAACTAAAAATGGGGATTTTGGGCATTTTTGGGGGATTTTGGACCATTTTGGGTCATTTTGGGGCCATTTTGGGTCATTTTGGGGCCATTTTTCACCATTTTGGGTCATTTTGGGGGTTGGGGAGGATTTGGGGGGTTTGTGGGCGTGCCCAGGTGTGCCCAGGTGTGGGAATTTGGGTCATTTTGGGGCCATTTTGGGTCATTTTGGACCATTTTGGGTCATTTTGGGGGATGGGGAGGATTCTGGGAGTTCGTGGGCGTGGCCAGGTGAGCCCAGGTGTGGGAATTTGGGTCATTTTGGACCATTTTTGGTCATGTTGGGGCCATTTTGGGTCATTTTGGGGCCATTTTTCACCATTTTGGGTCATTTTGGGCCATTTTGGGTCATTTTGGAGCATTTTTGGTCATTTTGGGGGTTGGGGAGGATTTGGGGGTTCGTGGGCGTGGCCAGGTGTGCCCAGGTGAGGGAATTTGGGTCATTTTGGGGCCATTTTGGGTTATTTTGGGGGTTGGAGAGGATTTGGGGGGGTTTGTGGGCGTGCCCAGGTGTGCCAGGTAAGAGAATTTGGGTCATTTTGGGGTCATTTTTGGGGCCATTTTGGGTCATTTTGGGGGTTGGGGAGGATTTTAGGGGTTTGTGGGCGTGGCCAGGTGTGCCCAGGTGTGCCCAGGTGTGGGAATTTGGGTCATTTTGGGGCCATTTTGGACCATTTTGGGTCATTTTGGGGGTTGGAGAGGATTTGGGGGTTTGTGGGCGTGCCCAGGTGTGCCCAGGTGTGCCCAGGTAAGGGAATTTGGGTCATTTTGGGGCCATTTTGGGTCATTTTGGACCATTTTGGGTCATTTTGGGGGTTGGAGAGGATTTGGGGGAGTTGTGGGCGTGGCCAGGTGTGCCCAGGTGTGGGAATTTGGGTCATTTTGGGGCCAATTTTCACCATTTTGGGTCATTTTGGGTCATTTTGGGGGTTGGGGAGGATTTTGGGGGTTCGTGGGCGTGGCCAGGTGTGCCCAGGTGTGCCCAGGTGAGGGAATTTGGGTCATTTTGGGGCCATTTTTCACCATTTTGGGTAATTTTTGGTCATTTTGGGCCATTTTGGGGTCATTTTGGGGGTTGGGGAGGATTTTAGGGGTTTGTGGGCGTGGCCAGGTGTGCCCAGGTGTGCCCAGGTGTGGCCAGGTGAGGGAATTTGGGTCATTTTGGGCTATTTTGGGTCATTTTGGGGCCATTTTGGGACATTTTGGGGGTTGAGGAGGATTCTGGGGGTTTGTGGGCGTGGCCAGGTGTGCCCAGGTGTGCCCAGGTGTGCCCAGGTGTGCCCAGGTGTGGGAATTTGGGCCATTTTGGGGCCATTTTGGGGCCATTTTTCACCATTTTGGGTCATTTTGGGGCCATTTTTGGTCATTTTGGGTCATTTTGGGGCCATTTTGGACCATTTTGGGTCATTTTGGGGCCATTTTTCACCATTTTGGGTCATTTTGGGGTCATTTTGGGTTATTTTGGGGGTTGGGGAGGATTTGGGGGTTTGTGGGCGTGGCCAGGCGTGCCCAGGTGTGCCCAGGTGTGCCCAGGTGTGCCCCCCGTGTCCCCTCCCCAGGAAGATCCAGGAGGAGTCGCTGCGCACGTACCTGTTCACCTACAGCAGCGTCTACGACTCCATCAGGTGAGGCAGCTCTGGGGCAAAAAACGGAAATTTTGGGTCAAAAAACGGGGGATTTTGGGGGGAAAATTGGGAATTTTTGAGGGGAAAATTGGGAATTTAGAGGGGAAAAAATGTGAATTTTGAGGGGAAAAATTGTGAATTTTGGGGGAAAAAAATCTGAATTTTGAGGGAAAAAAAATCTGAATTTTGAGGGGAAAAAATGTGAATTTTGAGGGGAAAAAATCTGAATTTTGAGGGAAAAAATTGTGAATTTTGAGGGAAAAATTTGGGAATTTTGAGGGCAAAAGATTCTGAATTTTGAGGGAAAAATTGTGAATTTTGAGGGGAAAAATTGTAACTTTTGAGGGAAAAAAATCTGAATTTTGAGGGAAAAAAATTTGAATTTTGAGGGAAAAAAAGGGGGATTTGGAGCCTAAAAATGGTGAATTTTGAATCTAAAAATGGTGAATTTTGAGGTAAAAATATGTAAATTTTGGAACTAAAAACTTGAGAATTTTGAGGTAAAATTGTGAATTTTTGAGGTAAAAAATGGCAAATTTTGAGCTGAAAAGGGTGAATTATTTTGAGGTAAAAAATGGTGAATTTTGAGCCTAAAAGTTGTGATATGAGTAGGGGAAAATGTGAAGTTTTTGGGGAAAAAAAGTCAATTTTTGAGGTAAAAAAGATGAAAAAAATGGCGAGTTTTGAGGGAAAATTGTGAATTTTCAAAGTCATAAATTGCGAGGTTGGAGGTACAAATATGGGTAAAAAAAGGTGAATTTTAGGGGGAAAAAAATGTGAATTTTGAGGTAAAATTATGTGAGTTTTGAGGTAAAAAAAGCTGAATTGTGGGGTAAAAAATGGCCAATTTTGGGGTGAAAAATGGCCAATTTTGGGGTGAAAAATGGCCAATTTTGGGGTGAAAAATGGCCAATTTTGGGGTGAAAAATGGCCAATTTGGGGGTAAAAAATGGCCAATTTTGGGGGTAAAAAATGGCCAATTTTGGGATAAAAAATGGCCAATTTTGGGATAAAAATGGCCAATTTTGGGATAAAAATGGCCAATTTTGGGGGTAAAAAATGGCCAATTTTGGGGGGTAAAAAATGGCCAATTTTGGGGTAAAAAATGGCCAATTTTGGGGTGAAAAATGGCCAATTTTGGGGTAAAAAACGGCCAATTTTGGGGTAAAAATGGCTAATTTTGGGGTAAAAAATGGCCAATTTTGGGGTAAAAAATGGTCAATTTTGGGGTAAAAAATGGCCAATTTTGGGGTGAAAAATGGCCAATTTTGGGGTGAAAAATAGCCAATTTTGGGGGTAAAAAATGGCCAATTTTGGGGTGAAAAATGGCCAATTTTGGGATAAAAAATGGCCAATTTTGGGGTAAAAAAATGGCCAAATTTGGGGTGAAAAATGGCCAATTTTGGGGTAAAAAATGGCCAATTTTGGGGTGAAAAATGGCCAATTTTGGGGGTAAAAAATGGCCAATTTTGGGGGTAAAAAATGGCCAATTTTGGGGTAAAAAATGGCCAATTTTGGGGTGAAAAATGGCCAATTTTGGGGGTAAAAAATGGCCAATTTTGGGGTGAAAAATGGCCAATTTTGGGGTGAAAATGGCCAATTTTGGGGTAAAAAAATTGTGAATTTTTGAATTAAAATCGAGTGAGTTTTAAGGCAAAAAAAGGTGAATTTTGATGTAAAAAAATGCAAATTTGGGGTTCAAAAAAGGAATAAATTGTGATTGGGCAGCATGGAGACGCTGGCGGCCATGTTTGAGCTGGACCTGCCCACGGTGCACGGCATCATCAGCAAGATGATCATCAACGAGGAGCTGATGGTGAGGGACACCTGGGACAGGTGTGGGGACACCTGGGACAGGTGTGGGGACACCTGGGGACAGGTGGGAGCTCACCTGGGGATGATTTGGGATCAATTTGGGGTCAATTTGGGGCAGTTTTGGGGTTACCTGTGGGGCCAGGTGTGACCTCACCTGAGGACAGGTGTGAGCTCCCCTGGGGACAGGTGTGGGGACACCTGGGACAGGTGTGACCTCACCTGGGGCCAGGTGTGAGCTCACCTGGGGACAGGTGGGACCTCACCTGGGGGTGATTTGGGGTCAATTTGGGGGATTTGGGGTCAATTTGGGGCAGTTTTGGGGCAGTTTTGGGGTTACCTGTTGGGCCAGGTGTGACCTCACCTGGGGACAGGTGAGACGTCACCTGGGGGGTGATTTGGGGTCAATTTGGGATATTTGGGGCAGTTTTGGGGCCCTTTTGGGGCAGTTTTGGGGTTACCTGTGGGGCCAGGTGTGAGCTCACCTGAGGACAGGTGTGACCTCACCTGGGGACAGGTGTTCTCACCTGTGGGCAGGTGTGGCCTCATCTCTGGCAGTGATTTGAGGTCACTTTGGGTGATTTGGGGTCAGGTTTGGGGCCATTTTGGGGTGGTTTGGGGCCATTTTGGGCAGGTTTCAGGTGGGTTTTGGGGGGTTACCTGTAGCACAGGTGAGTCTCACCTGGGCACACCTGCAGGCCTCGCTGGACCAGCCCAAAACCACCACGAGGATGGAGAAGCCCAAATGGGGCCATTTTGGGGTGGTTTGGGGCCATTTTGGGGTGGTTTGGGGCCATTTTGGGGTGATTTCAGGTGGGTTTTGGGGGGTTACCTGTAGCACAGGTGAGTCTCACCTGGGCACACCTGCAGGCCTTGCTGGACCAGCCCAAAACCACCACGAGGATGGAGAAGCCCAAATGGGGCCATTTTGGGGTGGTTTGGGGCCATTTTGGGGTGGTTTGGGGCCATTTTGGGGTGGTTTGGGGCCATTTTGGGGTGGTTTGGGGCCATTTTGGGGTGATTTCAGGTGGGTTTTTGGGGGGTTACCTGTAGCACAGGTGAGTCTCACCTGGGCACACCTGCAGGCCTCGCTGGACCAGCCCAAAACCACCACGAGGATGGAGAAGCCCAAATGGGGCCATTTTGGGGTGGTTTGGGGCCATTTTGGGGTGGTTTGGGGCCATTTTGGGGTGATTTCAGGTGGGTTTTGGGGGGTTACCTGTAGCACAGGTGAGTCTCACCTGGGCACACCTGCAGGCCTTGCTGGACCAGCCCAAAACCACCACGAGGATGGAGAAGCCCAAATGGGGCCATTTTGGGGTGGTTTGGGGCCATTTTGGGGTGGTTTGGGGCCATTTTGGGGTGGTTTCAGGTGGGTTTTTGGGGGGTTACCTGTAGCACAGGTGAGTCTCACCTGGGCACACCTGCAGGCCTCGCTGGACCAGCCCACGGCCACGGTGATGATGCACCGGACGGAGCCGACGGCCACGCAGAACCTGGCGCTGCAACTGGCCGAGAAGTTGGGGAACCTGGTGGAGAACAACGAGCGGGTGCTGGACCAGAGACAGGGAGCCTACGGGGGGTACTTCAGAGGTGAGCACACCTGGGCACACCTGGGGCACACCTGGGCACACCTGGGGCACACCTGGGGCACAACTTGGGTACACCTGGATACGCCTGGATGCACTTAGGGCACACCTGGACATACCTGGATACACCTGGGCACATCTGGATACACCTGGGTACACCTGGGGCACACCTGGATACACCTGGGGAACACCTGAGGCACACCTAGATGCACCTGGGCACACCTGGATACACCTGGGGCACACCTGGATACACCTGGGGCACACCTGGATACACCTGGACATACCTGGATACACCTGGGCACATCTGGATACACCTGGGTACACCTGGGGCACACCTGGATACACCTGGGGAACACCTGAGGCACACCTAGATGCACCTGGGCACACCTAGATACAACTGGGCCACACCTGAACATACCTGGGGCATACCTGGGCACACCTGGGGCAGACCTGGATACACCTGGGGCACACCTGGATACACCTGGGCACACTTAGATACACCTGGGCATACCTGGATACACCTGGGCACACCTGGGGCATACCTGGGCACACCTGGGGCACACCTGGACACACCTAGATACACCTAGGGCACAACTGGACACACCTGGGGTACACCTGGATACACCTGGGGCATACCTGGATACACCTGGGCCACACCTGGGCACACCTGAGTACACCTGGGCCACACCTGGGTACACCTGGGCCACACCTGGATACACCTGGGGCACACCTGGATACACCTGGGCCACACCTGGATACACCTGGGCATACCTGGATACACCTGGGCACACCTGGACACACCTAGATACACCTAGGGCACAACTGGACACACCTGGGGTACACCTGGATACACCTGGGTACACTTGGATACACCTGGGGCGTACCTGGGCACACCTGGATACACCTGAGCCACACCTGGATACACCTGGGGCACACCTGGCACACCTGGGTCATACCTGGGCACACCTGCGTACACCTGGATACACCTGGGCACACCTGGGTACACCTGGGCACACCTGGGTACACCTGGGTCATACCTGGGCACACCTGGCCACACCTGTGCCACACCTGGGCACACCTGGGCACACCTGCGTACACCTGGATACACCTGGACACACCTGGGTACACGTGGGGCATACCTGGGCACACCTAGATACACCTGGGCCACACCTGGATACACCTGGGCCACACCTGGGTACACGTGGGGCATACCTGGGCACACCTAGATACACCTGGGGCACACCTGGACACACCTGGGTACACCTGGGGCACACCTGGATACACCTGGGCCACACCTGGATACACCTGGGCACACCTAGATACACCTGGGGCACACCTGGGTACACCTGGGCACACCTGGGTACACCTGGGTCATACCTGGGCACACCTGGGTACACCTGGATACACCTGGACACACCTGGGTACACGTGGGGCATACCTGGGCACACCTAGATACACCTGGGGCACACCTGGACACACCCGAGCCCCGCCCCGCTCTCACCTGTCCATCTCTCCCTCCAGACCAGAAAGATGGCGGATACCGCAAGGGCGACGGGTACCTGCGGCGCGGCGGCTTCCGGCAGGAACGCAGCAACTACTGAGGCACACCTGGCCCGCAGAGACACACCTGGCCCACAGCGGGACCCTCACCTGCCCCAGAGATCCATCACCTGCCCCACAGAACCCTCACCTGTTCTGAAAATCCCCACAGCTGGGCAAAGAGCCATCACCTGCCCCACAGAGGCCTCACCTGCCCCACAGAGGCCTCACCTGCCCCACAGAGGCCTCACCTGCCCCATAGGTCCCTCACCTGTTCCATCGAGGGTCCCGCGGCTGGAAATTAATAAATGAGTAATTAAAGACTGCGTTAATGAGGCGTTAATTTGTGCGTTAATGAGGGGAGGGGCGGGGCCTGCCCCATAGATCCTCGCTCTGCCCCACAAGTGATCCCCCAAAGCTCCTCCCCTCACGTTTTCCCGCCTTTTTTCTCCCCCTCACGTTTTCCCGCCTTTTTTCTCCCCCTCACATTTTCCTGCCTTTTTTCTCCCTTTACGTTTTCCCGCCATTTTCTTTCCCTCACTTTTTCCCACCTTTTTTACTCCCTCACATTTTCCCGCCTTTTTTCTCCCTTTATGTTTTCCCGCCTTTTTCCCCCCCTCACATTTTCCCGCCTTTTTTAGCCCCTCACATTTTCCCGCCTTTTTTACCCCTTCACATTTTCCCGCCTTTTTTACTGCCTCACATTTTCCCGCCTTTTTTACTGCCTCACATTTTCCCGCCTTTTTTACCCCTTTATGTTTTCCCACCTTTTTTACCCCCTCACATTTTCCCACCTTTTTCACTCCCTCACATTTTCCCGTCTTTTTTCAGCCCCTCACATTTTTCCGCCTTTTTTACCCCCTCACATTTTCCCGCCTTTTTCACTCCCTCACATTTTCCCATCTTTTTCTTCCCCTCACGTTTTCCCGCTTTTTTTACCCCCTCACATTTTCCCGCCTTTTTTCTCCCCTTCACATTTTTCCACCTTTTTCACCCCCTCACGTTTTCCCACCTTTTTTATCCCCTCACATTTTCCCGCCTTTTTCTTCCCCTCACGTTTTCCCGCCTTTTTCCTCTCCTCACATTTTCCCGCCTTTTTTATCCCCTCACATTTTTCTGCCTTTTTTACCCCCTCACATTTTCCCGCCTTTTTTACCCCCTCACATTTTCCCGCCTTTTTTCTCCCCTCACATTTTCCCGCCTTTTTTACCCCCTCACATTTTCCCGCCTTTTTTCTCCCCTCACATTTTCCCGCCTTTTTTCTCCCCTCACATTTTCCCGCCTTTTTCACTCCCTCACATTTTCCCCGCCTTTTTTCTCCCTTTACGTTTTCCCGCCTTTTTCTTCCCCTCACGTTTTCCCGCCTTTTTCCTCTCCTCACATTTTCCCGCCTTTTTTCTCCCCTCATGTTTTTTTGCCTTCTTTACTCCCTCACATTTTCCCGCCTTTTTTCTCCCTTTACGTTTTCCCGCCTTTTTTACCCCCTCACATTTTCCCGCCTTTTTTCTCCCCTCACATTTTCCCGCCTTTTTTACCCCCTCACATTTTCCTGCCTTTTTTCTCCCCTCACATTTTCCCGCCTTTTTTCTCCCCTCATGTTTTCTTGCCTTTTTTACTCAATCATATTTCCTGCCTATTTTACCCCCTCACGTTTTCCCGCCTTTTTTCTCCCCCTCACGTTTTCCCGCCTTTTTTACCCCCTCACGTTTTCCCGCCTTTTTCTTCCCCTCACGTTTTCCCGCCTTTTTCACTCCCTCACATTTTCCCGCCTTTTTCACTCCCTCACATTTTCCTGCCTTTTTCACTCCCCTCACATTTTCCCGCCTTTTTTAGCCCCTCACATTTTCCAGCCTTTTTTACCCCTTCACATTTTCCCGCCTTTTTTACTGCCTCACATTTTCCCACCTTTTTTACCCCCTCACATTTTCCCACCTTTTTTACCCCTTTATGTTTTCCCACCTTTTTTACCCCCTTACATTTTCCCACCTTTTTCACTCCCTCACATTTTCCCGTCTTTTTTCACCCCCTCACATTTTCCCACCTTTTTTCTCCCCTCACATTTTCCCGCCTTTTTTACCCCTTCACATTTTCCTGCCTTTTTTCTCCCCTCACACTTTCCCACCTTTTTCTTCCCCTCACATTTTCCCGCCTTTTTTACTCCCTCACATTTTCCCGCCTTTTTCACTCCCTCACATTTTCCCACCTTTTTTACCCCCCCTCACGTTTTCCCGCCTTTTTTCTCCCATCATGGCTTCCCTTCACCCCATCCCTTTATGGCTCCTTTCACAGTTTTTCTTCATTCCATCCCCTCATGGCCGCCTCTTTCCCCATCTCCTTCATCCTTTCCCTTCATGGCTCCCACCATTTTATCCTCTCAGGAATCTGGCCATTTTCTCCCTTAAAAATTTCCCATAATTTTCTCCTCTCACAGCTTCCCTTCTTCCTGTCCCCTCACAGTTTACTGCCATTTTATTCCCTTACAGTTTCCCTCCATTTTCTCCCCTCATGGCTTCCTTTTCTCCATGTCCCCTCACAATTTCCCGCCATTTTCTCCCCTCACAGTTTCCCTCCATTTTGTCCCCTCACGGTTTCCCGCCATTTTCTCCCCACACAATTTCCCTCCATTTTCTCCCTTCATGGCTTCTTCCTGTCCCTCCACAGTTTCCCGCCATTTTCTCCTCTCAGAATTTTCCACCATTTTGTCCTGTCGTGGTTTCCTTTCTCCCTGTCCCTTCACAGTTTGCCACCATTTTCTCCCCTCGTGGCTTCTCTTCTCCTTGTCCCTTCACAGTTTTCCACCATTTTGTCCCATCATGGCTTCCTTTCTCCCTGTCCCCTCACAGTTTCCCTCCATTTTCTCCCCTCACAATTTCCTGCCATTTTCTCCCTTCATGGCTTCTTCCTGTCCCCTCACAGTTTTCCACCATTTTCTCCCCTCATAGTTTCCCACCATTTTGTCCCATCATGGCTTCCTTTCTCCCTGTCCCTTCACAGTTTATCTCCATTTTGTCCCCTCACAATTTCCCTCCATTTTGTCCCCTCACAGTTTCCCTCCATTTTGTCCCCTCAGGGCTTCCCTCCATTTTCTCCCCTCACGGCTTCCCTCCATTTTGTCCCCTCACAGTTTCCCTCCATTTTCTCCCCTCACGGCTTCCCTCCATTTTCTCCCCTCACGGCTTCCCTCCATTTTGTCCCCTCACAGTTTCCCTCCATTTTGCCCCCTCACAGTTTCCCTCCATTTTCTCCCCTCATGGCTTCCCTCCATTTTGTCCCCTCACGGCTTCCCTCCATTTTGTCCCCTCACAATTTCCCTCCATTTTGTCCCCTCACAGTTTCCCTCCATTTTGCCCCCTCACAGTGTCCCTCCATTTTGTCCCCTCACAGTTTCCCTCCATTTTCTCCCCTCACGGCCTCCCTCCATTTTGTCCCCTCACGGCTTCCCTCCATTTTGTCCCCTCATGGCTTCCCTCCATTTTGTCCCCTCCCAGTTTCCCTCCATTTTGTCCCCTCACGGCTTCCCACCATTCTCCCTCCTCACGGCTTCCCTACATTTTTTCTCCTCACAGTTCCCCTCCATTTTCTCCCCTCAGTTTCCCACCATTTTGTCCCCTCAAGGCTTCCCTCCATTTTCCCTCTTCACAGTTTCCCTCCATTTTGTCCCCTCATGGTTTCACCTTATCCTCTCATGGCTGCTCCACCTCTTTCTCCCCTCACGGCCTCCCTCCATTTTGTCCCCTCACGGCCTCCCTCCATTTTGTCCCCTCACGGCCTCCCTCCATTTTGTCCCCTCACAGTTTCCCTCCATTTTATCCCCTCATGGCTTCCCTTTTCCCTGTCCCTTCACAGTTTGCCACCATTTTCTCCCCTCGTGGCTTCTCTTCCCCTTGTCCTTCACAGTTTTCCACCATTTTGTCCCATCATGGCTTCCTTTCTCCCTGTCCCTTCATAATTTTCCTCCATTTTGTCCCCTCACGGTTTCCCTCCATTTTGTCCCCTCACAGCTTCCCTCCATTTTGTCCCCTCACGGCTTCCCTCCATTTTCTCTCCTCACAGTTTCCCTCCATTTTGTCCCCTCACAGTTTCCCTCCATTTTATCCCCTCATGGCTTCCCTCCATTTTGTCCCCTCATGGCTTCCCTCCATTTTGTCCCCTCACAGTTTCCCTCCATTTTGTCCCCTCACAATTTCCCTCCATTTTGTCCCCTCATGGCTTCCCTCCATTTTGTCCCCTCACGACTTCCCTCCATTTTGTCCCCTCACAGTTTCCCTCCATTTTGTCCCCTCTGTGTGACCCACAGATTCTGCTGCATAACTCAATTTTAATAATATATTGACTTTAAATCCCTAATTAATTAATTATCTCTTAATAATTAATTGTGCCTCCTGCCCTGTAACTATCCCCACAGATTCTGCCCCATGGTTCTGGCCTATTTTAATAAAATTAATTAATAGATTGTTAAAATTGTGAATTAATTAAATGATTATTTAATTTGTAATTTACAATTTATTAGTGAGCAGCAAGGGGGTGTCCCCTGCCCAAAAATCTGCCCCATAACCTCCCCCACAACTCCCCATTTTGATAAAATTAATTAATTGAATGACAAAGCCATTAATTAATTACTTTATATTATTAATTAATTATTCAACCCTCGTTAATGAGCAACAAGGGGATGCACCCTCCCCCATAACAGTGCCCCAAAAATCATTCAGCCACTAATTACTCATTAAAAAACCCCCTCGTTAATGAGTGACGAGGTTGGGGGAGGGGCAGCTTTGCCCCTTATTAATCCCTCACTAATTAACCCCGTTAATGAGTGACTCGGGAAGGGGGGGGGGGGTGGGGGATAAATTCATCCCTCCCCCACCTCCCTCAGGGTCCTCCTGGTGCCGCCATGGGGCAGGGGGGGTCCCTGTGGAGATCTGTGGGGCAGGGGGGGTCCCTGGGGGGATTTATGGGGCCGGGGGGGTCCCTGGGGGGATTTATGGGGGGATCTATGGGGCAGGGGAGATCTATGGGGCAGGGAGGGTGCCTGGGGGGATCTATGGGGGGATCTATGGGGCAGGGGAGGTTCCTAGGGGGATTTATGGGGGGATCTATGGGGCAGAGGAGGTTCCTAGGGGGATTTATGGGGGGATCTATGGGGCAGGGGAGGTTCCTGGGGGGATTTATGGGGGGATCTATGGGGCAGGGGAGATCTATGGGGCAGGGGAGATCCTTGGGGGGATTTATGGGGGGATCTATGGGGCAGAGGAGATCTATGGGGGGATTTATGGGGAGATCTATGGGGCAGAGGAGATCTATGGGGCAGGGACCACCCTTGGGGAGCTCTATGGGGGGATCTATGGGGCAGAGGAGGTTCCTAGGGGGATTTATGGGGGGATCTATGGGGCAGAGGAGGTTCCTAGGGGGATTTATGGGGGGATCTATGGGGCAGTGGAGGTTCCTGGGGGGATTTATGGGGAGATCTATGGGACAGAGGAGATCTATGGGGCAGGGACCACCCTTGGGGAGATCTATGGGGGGATCTATGGGGCAGAGGAGGTTCCTGGGGGGATTTATGGGGGGATCTATGGGGCAGGGGAGATCCTTGGGGGGATTTATGGGGGGATCTATGGGGCAGGGGAGGTTCCTGTGGGGATTTATGGGGGGATCTATGGGGCAGGGGAGGTTCCTGGGGGGATTTATGGGGGGATCTATGGGGCAGGGGAGATCTATGGGGCAGGGACCACCCTTGGGGAGATCTATGGGGCAGAGGAGATCTATGGGGGGATCTATGGGGCAGAGGAGGTTCCTAGGGGGATTTATGGGGGGATCTATGGGGCAGAGGAGGTTCCTGGGGGGATTTATGGGGGGATCTATGGGGCAGAGGAGATCTATGGGGCAGGGATCACCCTTGGGGAGATCTATGGGGGGATCTATGGGGCAGAGGAGGTTCCTGGGGGGATTTATGGGGGGATCTATGGGGCAGGGGAGATCCTTGGGGGGATTTATGGGGGGATCTATGGGGCAGAGGAGATCTATGGGAGGATTTATGGGGGGATCTATGGGGCAGAGGAGATCTATGGGGCAGGGGAGGTTCCTGGGGGAATTTATGGGGGGATCTATGGGGCAGGGAAGGTCCTTGGGGAGATTTATGGGGGGATCTATGGGGCAGGGAAGGTCCTTGGGGAGATTTATGGGGGGATCTATGGGGCAGGGACGCTCTGGGGGTCGATCTATGGGGCAGAGAGAGACCAAAGGCTGGAGAGGCTGCCTATGGAGATCCATGGAGCAGAGGAGATCTGTGGGGCAGGAGAAGCCTGGGAGTAAATCCGTGGGGCAAGAGGGGTCTATGGGGGCATCTATGGGGCAGGGGGACTCAGCAGGTGGGGAGGGGTCGCCATTGCAGGTGCAGGTGCAGGTGCAGGTGAGGGAGGGCCGGGCCCTGGCGGTCCTGGGATGGTGGGAGCTGCTCCGGGGCCTGCTGGTGTTCGCCCTCTGCTCCCACCCCCGGCTGCAGCAGGACCCCGAGGCGGTGAGACCCCCTCCCCAAAAATGGGGACACCCCTACCCCAATTAGAGACCCCTGACCCTTAGAGAGACCCATAGAGAGACCCCTGACCCACTCTCAGGGCTTCCCGCCATTTTCTGCCCTCACAACCTGCCCCAGAAGTGACCTCCAAACCCCTCCCTTGCCCCATAAAAGCCCCCCAAATTCCACAAATAACCCCCCAACCCCCTCCTAGCCCTCTAAGTGACCCTTAAATCTCCAAATCTGCACCTAATTTCTGCCCCATAACCTGCTCCTAAACTCCATAAGTGAACCCCAAAACTCACCCCCGCTCCTCACAGTCATGGCGGGTCCTGCGCTGTGTCCCTCTGAAGCTGCTGTGGGGGGAAAGATGTCTCCTTCATCCTGTTCCCTCATAGCTCCCCTCATCTTCTTCCCTCAGGGATCAGGCCTTTTTGTCCCTTCAGGGCTTCCTTTCTTCCTGCTCCCTCACACTTTCACACCATTTTCTCCCCTCACAGTTTCCTGCCCTTTTTCCCCCTCATACTCCCCCATCATTTTCTTCCCTCAGTTTCCCACCATTTCCTCACCTCACACTCCCCCACCATTTCCTCCCCTCACAGTTTCCCTCCACTTCCTCCCCTCACAGTTTCCTGCCCTTTTTTTCCCTCACATTTCTCCTCCATTTCCTCCCTTCACACTTTCTTGCCCATTTTTTCCCCTCACACTTTCCCGCCCTTTCCCTCCCCTCACACTCCCCCACCATTCTCTCCCCTCACAGTTTCCCTCCATTTCCCTCCCCTCCTACTCCCCCTCCATTTCCTCCCCTCACACTCCCCCACCATTTTCTCCCCTGACACTTTCCTGCCCTTTTCTCCCTTCACGCTCTCCCTCCATTTTCTCCCCTCACATTTCCCTTCCCTCACACTCCCCCACCATTTTCTCCCCTCACACTTTCCCGCCTTTTTCTTCCCTCACACTCGCCCTCCATTTTTTCCCCTCACACTTTCCTTCCATTTTCTCCCCTCACATTTCCCTTCCCTCACACTTTCCCTCCATTTCCTCCCCTCACACTTTCCCTCCATTTCTTCCCCCTCACACTTTCCTGCCCTTTTCCCCCTCACACTCCCCCTCCATTTTCTCCCCTGACACTTTCCTGCCCTTTCCCTCCCCTCACACTCCCCCACCATTTTCTCCCCTCACACTTTCCCTCCATTTTCTCCCCTCACACTTTCCCTCTATTTCCTCCCTTCACACTCCCCCTCCATTTTCTCCCCTCACACTTTCCCTCCATTTCCTCCCCTCACACTTTCCTGCCCTTTCCCTCCCCTCACACTTTCCCTCCATTTTCTCCCCTCACACTTTCCCTCCATTTTCTCCCCTCACACTTTCCCTCTATTTCCTCCCTTCACACTCTCCCTCCATTTCCTCCCCTCACACTTTCCCTCTATTTCCTCCCTTCACACTTTCCCGCCCTTTCCCTCCCCTCACACTCCCCCTCCATTTCCTCCCCTCACACTTTCCCGCCCTTTCCCTCCCCTCACACTCCCCCTCCATTTTCTCCCCATCCCACCCCAACCTCCCTCCCTTCCCCACAGTTCCTGCGGGCGTCCCGCCGGGTTCTGGGTGCCCACCTATGGCGAGCCCTTCTCTCCGTGTCCCTTTGGGGACAGTTTGCGGTCGGCCGCAGCCCGGCGGCCGTGCAGGAGCTGGGCCAGCGGCTCCGGGCTCGTGGCCTGCGGCCATTGCTGGCCCTGCCCATCGAGGGTGAGGGACCCGACGGCGAGGGGTGAGTTGGGGTCATTGAAGGGGTTTTAGGGTCGCTAATGGTGTCCTGGGATCACTTATGGGGCAGTTGTGGGGTTACTTATGGGGTTTTGGGGTCAGTTATGGGTTATGGGGGTCACTTATGGGGTTTTAGGGTCACTAATGGTGTCCTGGGATCACCTGTGGGTCACTGATGGGGTTTGGGGGTCACTTATGGGGCAGTTTTGGGGTCACTTATGGGGCTTTAGGGTCACTTGTGGGTCATTTGTGGGTCACTAATGGGGTTTGGGGGTCACTTGTGAGGCAATTTTGAGGTCATTTGTGGGGTTTTGGGGTCACCTGTAGGGTTTGGGTCACTTGTGGGTCACTGATGGGGTTTTAGGGTCATTGTGGGTCACTAATAGGGTTTGGTGTCACCTATGGATCTGGGGTTACTTGCGGGTCAGTAATGAGGTTTTAGGATCACTTTGGGGTCACTTGTGGGTCACTGATGTTTTTGGGGTCCCCTGTGGGGCAGCGAGGCCTGGTTTGAGCAGAACTGTGGGGCAGCCCTGGAGTGTGTGGGGCTGGCGGCTGCCTCGGGCCCCGAGCCCGCCATGCAGCTGAAGGTGACGGCGCTGCTGAGCCAGCGGCTCTGCGTGAGTGGGGTGGGAGAGATCTGTGGGGTCGGGGGGGATCTGTGGGGTGGGAGAGATCTGTGGGGTCGGGGGGGATCTGTGGGGTGGGAGAGATCTGTGGGGTGGGAGAGATCTGTGGGGTCAGTGGGGGATCTGTGGGGTGGGAGAGATCTGTGGGATGGGATCTGTGGGGTCAGTGGGGGATCTGTGGGGTGGGAGAGATCTGTGGGGTGGGAGAGATCTGTGGGGTCAGATTTGGGATCTGTGGGGCAGGTGAGGCCTGTATGGGGCAGGTGAGGCCTGTATGGGGCAGGTGAGGCCTATATGGGGCAGGTGAGGCCTGTATGGGGCAGGTGAGGCCTGTATGGGGCAGGTGAGGCCTATATGGGGCAGGTGAGGCCTGTATGGGGCAGGTGAGGCCTATATGGGGCAGGTGAGGCCTATATGGGGCAGGTGAGGCCTATATGGGACAGGTGAGGCCTGTATGCGGCAGGTGAGGCCTGTATGGGGCAGGTGAGGCCTGTATGGGGCAGGTGAGGCCTGTATGGGGCAGGAGAGGCCTGTATGGGTCAGGTGAGGCCTGTATGGGGCAGGTGAGGCCTCTCTGGGGCAGGTGAGGCCTGTATGGGGCAGGTGAGGCCTGTATGGGGCAGGTGAGGCCTGTATGGGGCAGGTGAGGCCTCTCTGGGGCAGGTGAGGCCTGTATGGGGCAGGTGAGGCCTGTATGGGGCAGGTGAGGCCTCTCTGGGGCAGGTGAGGCCTGTATGGGGCAGGTGAGGCCTGTATGGGGCAGGTGAGGCCTATATGGGGCAGGTGAGGCCTGTATGGGGCAGGTGAGGCCTGTATGGGGCAGGTGAGGCCTATATGGGGCAGGTGAGGCCTATATGGGACAGGTGAGGCCTGTATGCGGCAGGTGAGGCCTGTATGGGGCAGGTGAGGCCTGTATGGGGCAGGTGAGGCCTGTATGGGGCAGGAGAGGCCTGTATGGGTCAGGTGAGGCCTGTATGGGGCAGGTGAGGCCTCTCTGGGGCAGGTGAGGCCTGTATGGGGCAGGTGAGGCCTGTATGGGGCAGGTGAGGCCTGTATGGGGCAGGTGAGGCCTCTCTGGGGCAGGTGAGGCCTGTATGGGGCAGGTGAGGCCTGTATGGGGCAGGTGAGGCCTCTCTGGGGCAGGTGAGGCCTGTATGGGGCAGGTGAGGCCTGTATGGGGCAGGTGAGGCCTCTCTGGGGCAGGTGAGGCCTCTCTGGGGTAGGTGAGGCCTGTATGGGGCAGGTGAGGCCTCTCTGGGGCAGGTGAGGCCTCTCTGGGGCAGGTGAGGCCTGTATGGGGCAGGTGAGGCCTCTATGGGGCAGGTGAGGCCTGTATGGGGCCGGTGAGGCCTACATGGGGCAGGTGAGGCCTGTATGGGGCAGGTGAGGCCTCTCTGGGGCAGGTGAGGCCTATATGGGGCAGGTGAGGCCTGTATGGGGCAGGTGAGGCCTATATGGGGCAGGTGAGGCCTATATGGGGCAGGTGAGGCCTGTATGGGGCAGGTGAGGCCTATATGGGGCAGGTGAGGCCTGTATGGGGCAGGTGAGGCCTCTCTGGGGCAGGTGAGGCCCCTTGGCTGAGCCCTCTCTCTGGCCACGCCCCCGCAGGAGAAAATCTCACTCCGATTGGCCGAGCCGGATGGGGCGGGGCTTAACCCAGAAGAGGTGGCGGCCATGTTGGGCGGCCAGGTAACCCCTCCTCAAGTGACCACGCCCCTTTTTTACCTGGACCACGCCTCTTTTGCATTGACCACACCCCATTGCCTGGGCCACGCCCCCTCCTCGCAGGTGCCGGAGCTCACCTGGCTCAGCCCGGCCGAGAACGAACACCTGGGGAGGGGCCTGAGGAGACTGGAGGAGGTGGCACAGGTGAGGGGGGAGGGGCAGGGGAGGGGTCTCAGGTGAGTTACCTGTGCTCGCCCACGTGGCAGAAGTGGCTCGGGCACACCTGGGCACACCTGGGCACACCTGGGCACACCTGGGCACACCTGGGCACACCTGGGCATGCCTGGGCACGCCTGAGCCACACCTGGGCACACCTGGGCACACCTGGGCATGCCTGGGCACACCTGGGCACACCTGGGGCACTCATGGGGATATCTGAGACACACCTGGGTGCACCTGAGACACACCTGGGCATACCTGGGCACGCCTGAGCCATACCTGAGCCCACCTGGGACATACCTGAGCACACCTGGGCACGCCTGAGTTCACCTGGACACACCTGGGCTTACCTGAGCCACACCTAGGCCACACCTGGGCACACCTGGGCACACCTGAGCTCACCTGAACCACACCTGAGCCACACCTGGGCACACCTGGGGCACTCATGGGGATATCTGAGCGCACCTGAGACACACCTGGGCACACCTGGGCATACCTGAGCTCACCTTGGCACACCTGGGCTTACCTGAGCCACACCTAGGCACACCTGGCGGGTTCCTGAGCCTCATTTTGGGGTACCTGGGCACATTGGGCACACCTGAGCTCACCTGAACCACACCTGAATCACACCTGGGCACACCTGGGGCACTCATGGGGATATCTGAGACACACCTGGGCACACCTGGGCACACCTGGGCACACCTGAGCTCACCTGAACCACACCTGAGCCACCTGGGCACACCTGGGGCACTCATGGGGATATCTGAGACACACCTGGGCACACCTGGGCACACCTGGGCTTACCTGAGCCACACCTGGGACATACCTTGGCTCACCTGGGCACACCTGGGCTTACCTGAGCCACACCTAGGCCACACCTGGGGGATTCCTGAGCCTCATTTTGGGGTACCTGGGAACACCTGGGCATACCTGAGCTCACCTGAACCACACCTGAGCCACACCTGGGCACACCTGGGGCACTCATGGGGATATCTGAGACACACCTGGGCTCACCTGTGCACACCTGAGCTCACCTGAACCACACCTGAGCCACACCTGGGCACACCTGGGGCACTCATGGGGATATCTGAGCGCACCTGAGACACACCTGGGCACACCTGGGCATACCTGAGTTCACCTGGGCACACCTGGGCTTACCTGAGCCACACCTAGGCCACACCTGGGGGGTTCCTGAGCCTCATTTTGGGGTACCTGGGCACATTGGGCACATTTGAGCTCACCTGAACCACACCTAAGCCACACCTGGGCACACCTGGGGCACTCATGGGGATATCTGAGACACACCTGGGCACACCTGGGCACACCTGAGCTCACCTGAACCACACCTGAGCCACCTGGGCACACCTGGGGCACTCATGGGGATATCTGAGACACACCTGGGCACACCTGGGCACACCTGGGCATACCTTAGCTCACCTGGGCACACCTGGGCTTACCTGAGCCACACCTAGGCCACACCTGGGGGGTTCCTGAGCCTCATTTTGGGGTACCTGGGCACATTGGGCACACCTGAGCTCACCTGAACCACACCTGAGCCACACCTGGGCACACCTGGGGCACTCATGGGGATATCTGAGACACACCTGGGCACACCTGGGCATACCTGGGCATACCTGAGCTCACCTGGGCACACCTGGGCTTACCTGAAACACACCTAGGCCACACCTGGGGGGTTCCTGAGCCTCATTTTGGGGTACCTGGGCACATTGGGCACACCTGAGCTTGCCTGAACCACACCTAGGCCACCTGGGCACACCTGGGGCACTCATGAGGATATCTGAGACACACCTGGGCACACCTGAGACACACCTGGGCATACCTGGGCATACCTGAGCTCACCTGGGCACACCTGGGCTTACCTGAGCCACACCTAGGCCACACCTGGGGGATTCCTGAGCCTCATTTTGGGGTACCTGGGAACACCTGGGCATACCTGAGCTCACCTGAACCACACCTGAGCCACACCTGGGCACACCTGGGGCACTCATGGGGATATCTGAGACACACCTGGGCACACCTGAGACACACCTGGGCACACCTGGGCATACCTGAGCTCACCTGGGCACACCTGGGACATACCTGAGCACACCTGGGACATACCTTGGCTCACCTGGGCACACCTGGGCTTACCTGAGCCACACCTAGGCCACACCTGGGGGGTTCCTGAGGCTCATTTTGGGGTACCTGGGAACACTTGGGCACACCTGAGCTCACCTGAACCACACCTGAGCCACACCTGGGCACACCTGGGGCACTCATGGGGATATCTGAGACACACCTGGGCACACCTGGGCATACCTGGGCATACCTTAGCTCACCTTGGCACACCTGGGCTTACCTGAACCACACCTAGGCCACACCTGGGGGGTTCCTGAGCCTCATTTTGGGGTACCTGGGCACATTGGGCACACCTGAGCTCACCTGAACCACGCCTGAGCCACACCTGGGCACACCTGGGGGGTTCCTGAGCCTCATTTTGCGGTACCTGGGAACACCTGGGCACACCTAAGCCACACCTGGGCACACCTGGGCCACACCTGGGTGGTTCCTGAGCCTCATTTTGGGGTACCTGGGCACACTTGGGCACACCTGAGCTCACCTTGGCACACCTGGGCACACCTGAGCTCACCTGTCCCCTCCCCCAGGCCGCGGTGTCCCAGGACGTGCAGGTGCTGGTGGATGCTGAGATGTCTCACCTGAACCCCGCCCTCACCTGCCTCACCTGGGGGCTGATGTGGAGGCACAACCGGGCGGGGCCCCGCGCCCGCATCTGGCACACCTGGCAGGCCTACCTGAGGGTGAGTGGGCACACCTGGGCACACCTGGGCACACCTGGGGGGTACCTGGGGGGCACCTGGGGGGTACCTGGGGGGTACCTGGGCACACCTGGGGGGTACCTGGGCACACCTGGGGGGTACCTGAGCCACATTTTGGGGTACCTGGGCACACCTGGGGGGTACCTGGGCACACCTCAGGGGTACCTGAGCCACATTTTGGGGTACCTGGGCGCACCTGAGGGGTACCTGGGCACACCTGAGGGGTACCTGAGCCACATTTTGGTGTACCTGGGCACACCTGAGGGGTGCCTGAGCCACATTTTGGGGTACCTGGGCGCACCTGAGGGGTACCTGGGCACACCTGAGGGGTACCTGAGCCACATTTTGGTGTACCTGGGCACACCTGGGGGGTACCTGGGCACACCTGGGGGGTACCTGGGCACACCTGAGCTCACCTGTCCCCTCCCCCAGGACACCGAGGCTCACCTGGGTGCTCACCTGGGCACACCTGGGGGGTACCTGGGCACACCTGAGGGGTACCTGGGCACACCTGGGGGGTACCTGAGCCACATTTTGGGGTACCTGGGCACACCTGGGGGGTACCTGGGCACACCTGGGGGTACCTGGGCACACCTGGGGGGTACCTGAGCCACATTTTGGGGTACCTGGGCACACCTGGGGGGTACCTGGGCACACCTGGGGGGTACCTGGGCACAACTGGGGGGTACCTGAGCCACATTTTGGGGTACCTGGGCACACCTGGGGGGTACCTGGGCACAACTGGGGGGTACCTGAGCCACATTTTGGGGTACCTGGGCCCACCTGGGGGTACCTGAGCCACATTTTGGGGTACCTGGGCACACCTGAGGGGTACCTGGGCACACCTGAGGGGTACCTGAGCCACATTTTGGGGTACCTGGGCACACCTGGGGGGTACCTGGGCACACCTGAGGGGTACCTGAGCCACATTTTGGGGTACCTGGGCACACCTGGGGGGTACCTGGGCACACCTGGGGGGTACCTGAGCCACATTTTGGGGTACCTGGGCGCACCTGAGGGGTACCTGGGCACACCTGGGGGGTACCTGGGCGCACCTGAGGGGTACCTGGGCACACCTGGGGGGTACCTGGGCACACCTGGGGGGTACCTGGGCACACCTGGAGGGTACCTGGGCACACCTGGGGGGTACCTGGGCACACCTGGGGGGTACCTGGGCACACCTGGAGGGTACCTGGGCACACCTGGGGGGTACCTGGGCACACCTGGGGGGCACCTGGGCACACCTGGGGGGTACCTAAGCCACATTTCGGGGTACCTGGGCACACCTGGGGGGTACCTGGGCACACCTGGGGGGTACCTGGGCACACCTGGGGGGTACCTGGGCACACCTGAGCTCACCTGTCCCCTCCCCCAGGACACCGAGGCTCACCTGGGCGCTCACCTGGCGCAGGTGGGCGGGGCCGGCCTCAGCTGCGGGGTGAAGTTGGTGCGCGGGGCTTACCTGGCCCAGGAGCAGGGGCGGGCCCGGGCCCGGGGCTGCCCCTCCCCCACCTGGGACACACCTGAGGAGACCTCGGCCAGGTGGGGGAGGGGCGGGAGTTTGGGGTTAAATTTGGGGGAAATTTTGTTAATTTGGGGTAAATTTGGTGAATTTTGGGTTAAATTCGGTGAATTTTTGGTTTAATTTTGGGTTGAATTTGGTGAATATTTGGTTTAATTTTGGGTGAATTTTGGGTTAAATTCAGTGAATTTTTGGTTTAATTTTGGGTGAATTTTGGGTTAAATTCGGTGAATTTTTGGTTTAATTTTGGGTTAATTTTGGGTTGAATTTGGTGAATTTTTGGTTCAATTTTGGGTTAAATTCGGTGAATTTTTGGTTTAATTTTGGGTGAATTTTGGGTTAAATTCAGTGAATTTTTGGTTTAATTTTGGGTTAATTTTGGGTTAAATTCGGTGAATATTTGGTTTAATTTTGGGTGAATTTTGGGTTAAATTCGGTGAATTTTCGGGGTTAATTTTGGCTTAATTTTGGGTTAAATTCGGTGAATTTTTGGTTTAATTTTGGGTGAATTTTGGGTTAAATTTGGTGAATTTTTGGTTTAATTTTGGGTTAATTTTGAGTTGAATTTGGTGAATTTTTGGTTTAATTTTGGGTGAATTTTGGGTTAAATTTGGTGAATTTTTGGTTTAATTTTGGGTTAATTTTGGGTTAAATTTTGTGAATTTTTGGTTGAATTTTGGGTGAATTTTGAGTTAAATTTGGTGAATTTTTGGGTGAATTTTGGGTGAATTTCTGCTGATTTTGGGCAAATTTTTGCTGGGTTTGGGGTGAATTTCTGGGTGAATTTCTTCTGATTTCTGGGTGAATTTCCTCTGATTTTTGGGTGAATTTTGGGTGAATTTCCTCTGATTTTGGGTGAATTTTGGGTAAATTTCTGCTGATTTCTGGCTGATTTCTGGGTGAATTTCTGCTGATTTTTGAGTGAATTTTGGGTGAATTTCTGCTGATTTTTGAGTGAATTTTGGGTTCATTTCCTCTGATTTCAGGTGAAATTTTGGGTGAATTTCTGCTGATTTCTGTGTCTTTTCTGGCTGAATTTTGGGTTCATTTCCTATGATTTTGTGCCGATTTTTCTGTGATTTCTTTGTGATTTTTGGGTGAATTTTTGGTGAATTCCCCTGATTTCTCTGTGATTTCTGGCTGAATTTTGGGTGAATTTCCTGTGATTTTGTGCCGATTTTTCTGTGATTTCTCGGTGAATTTTTGGGTGAATTCTCCCTGATTTCTGGGTGATTTCTGGCTGAATTTTGGGTCATTCCGTGATTTTGTGCTGATTTTTCTGTGATTTCTGGCTGAATTTTGGGTGAAATTTTGGGTGAATTCCCCCTGATTTCTGGGCGATTTCTGGCTGAATTTTGGCTGAATTTTTGGGTGAATTTCTGCTGATTTTTCTGTGATTCTGGCTGAATTTTGGGTGAATTCCCCCTGATTTCTGTGTGATTTCTGGCTGAATTTTGGGTTCATTTCCTGTGATTTTGTGCTGATTTTTCTGTGATTTCTATGTGATTTTTGGGTGAATTTTTGGGTGAATTCCCCCTGATTCTCTGTGATTTCTGCCTGAATTTTGAGTTCATTTCCCGTGATTTTGTGCCGATTTTTCTGTGATTTCTATGTGATTTTTGGGTGAATTTTTGGGTGAATTCCCCTTAATTTCTGGCTGATTTCTGCGTGATTTCTGGCTGAATTTTGAGTTCATTTCCCGTGATTTTGTGCCGATTTCTGGCTGAATTTTGGTTCATTTCCTGTGATTCTGTGCCGATTTTTCTGTGATTTCTCGGTGAATTTTTGGGTGAATTCTCCTCCTGATTTCTGGGTGATTTCTGGCTGAATTTTGGGTGAATTTTTGGGTGAATTTCTGCTGATTTTTCTGTGATTTCTGGCTGATTTTTGGATTAATTTCCCGTGATTTTGTGCTGATTTTTCTGTGATTTCTGCTTAATTTTAGGTGAATTTTTGGGTGAATTTCTGCTGATTTCTGTGTGATTTCTGGCTGAATTTTGGGTGAATTTTGGGTGAATTACCCCTGATTTCTGGCTGATTTCTGGCTAAATTTTGGATGAAATTTTGGGTGAATTCCCCCTGATTTCTGGCTGAATTTTGGGTTCATTTCCGTGATTTTGTGCTGATTTTTCTGTGATTTCTGGCTGAATTTTGGGTGAATTTTTGGGTGAATTTCTGCTGATTTTTCTGTGATTTCTGGCTGAATTTTGGATTAATTTCCCGTGATTTTGTGCTGATTTTTCTGTGATTTCTGCTTAATTTTAGGTGAATTTTTGGTGATTTTCTGCCGATTTTTCTGTGATTTCTATGTGATTTTTGGGTGAATTTTTGGGTGAATTCCCCCTGATTTCTGGCTGATTCTGGCTGAATTTCGGGTTCATTCCCCCAATTTTGTGCCGATTTTTCTGTGAATTCTGGCTGAATTTTGGGTGACTTTCCTGTTGTGTTTTTGTTGATTTCTGTGTGATTTGGGGGTGAATTTTGGGTCAATTTCCCATGATTTTACGCTGATTTCTGTGTGATTTCTATGTGATTTTTGGTGAATTTTTGGGTGAATTCCCCCTGATTTCCGCTGATTTTTGGGTTCATTTCCCGTGATTTTGTGCCAATTTTTTCTGTGATTTCTGGATGATTTTTGGGTGAATTCCCCCTGATTTCTGGCTGATTTCTGGCTAAATTTTGGGTTCATTTCCCGTGATTTTGTGCTGATTTTTCTGTGATTT